>NC_046379.1:33822939-33976892 GCF_011125445.2 Fundulus heteroclitus | reverse complement strand
ATGCTCTAATGCAAAAGGCCACTGAAAAGAATAAGTATGGTTATATTCACTTCTCACAGCTCAGAAAGGCAGAAATTTGATGCCAAATATGCGCGGCAAATGAACATTCTCTGTGCCCCGGTGTCATTATTAAACAGCAGAACACTGTGTAAAGCTGAAGTGAAATTCATATTTAAACATGATTCAGAAGAGTTGTGCGCTAGAAACAATGGGAGCTTTCCAACAGCTATGTGTGTGGAAACCACTGGCTTACACCGTTGTGGGGGAGACCTAATTTGGTCTTCTTTTCACATAAGTAAGTCATTTTGGCTACTCTAATGCAAAGCCACGAACGAATTTAGTGGTTATAATTCCCTTCCACGCTCAAAAAGGCAGTAATTTGATGCCAAATAGCTGCAAATTAGAACATTCTTTTGCCCGGAAATCAATTTTAGCAGCAGAACACTGGGTGGAAACGGTCAGTGAAATATATATTTAACATAGATTCGAAAGGACGATTTTAAAGATAGCGCTAAAACAGAAGGTAGCATGTCCAACATCTGGAGGCTTGTGGAAACACGGCTTACACTTGTGGGGAGAACTAAGTGGGTCTTCTTACCTATATGAGTAATGTTGGCTACTCTTACATGCAAACGGCCACTGAAAGAATGTAATGGTTATAATTCACTTCTCACAGCTCAGAAAGGCCATACATTTGATGCCAAAATATGCTGCAAATGACATTGACTATGTGCCCTGGTCATAGTAACAGCTAGAACACTGTTTGTAAACTAGTGAAAATTCATATTTAACATGATTCAGACGATTTGGGCGCTAAAACAGAATGGGAGCTTGTCCAACAGCTAAGGTGTGTGGAAACACTGCTTACAACCTTGGGGGGAGGACCTATTTGGTCCTTCTGACACCTAAATAAGTCTTTTTGCTGCTCTAATGCAAAAGGCCAATGAAAGAATGTAATGGTTATAATTCACTTCTCACAGCTCAGAAAGGCATAAATTTGATGCCAAATATGCTGCAAATGAACATTCTATTTGCCCGGTCATTAGTAACAGCAGAACACTGTTTAAACTGAGTGAAATTCATATTTAACATGATTCAGACGATTTGGGCGCTAAAACAGATGGGAGCTGTCCAACAGCTAAGGTGTGTGGAAACACTGCTTACACCTTGTGGGGAGACCTAATTTGGTCCTTCTTACACCTATATAAGTCATTTTGGCTACTCTAATGCAAAAGGCCACTCAAAGAATGTAATGGTTATAATTCACTACTCACAGCTCAGAAAGGCAGACATTTGATGCCAAATATGCTGCAAATAAACATTCTACATGCCCGGTCATTAGCTAACAGCAGAACACTTTTTAAACTCAGTAAAATTCATATTTAACATGATTCAGACCATTTGGGGCGTTAAAACAGAAGGAGAGCAGTCAACAACTCAGGTGTGTGGAAACAATGCTTACAACCTTGTGGGGAGACCTAATTTGGTCCTTCTGACACCTAAATAAGTCTTTTTTGCTGCTCTAATGCAAAAGGCCACTGAAAGAATGTAATGGTTATAATTCACTTCTCACAGCTCAGAAAGGCAGAAATTTGATGCCAGATATGCTGCAAATGAACATTCTATTTGCCCAGTCATTATTAACAGCAGAACACTGTTTAAACTGAGTGAAATTCATATTTAACATGATTCAGACGATTTGGGCTCTAAAACAGATGGGAGCTGTCCAACAGCTAAGGTGTGTGGAAACACTGCTTACACCTTGTGGGGAGACCTAATTTGGTCCTTCTTACACCTAAATAAGTCATTTTTGCTACTCTAATGCAAAAGGCCACTCAAAGAATGTAATGGTTATAATTCACTACTCACAGCTCAGAAAGGCAGACATTTGATGCCAAATATGCTGCAAATAAACATTCTACATGCCCGGTCATTACTAACAGCAGAACACTTTTTAAACTCAGTAAATTCATATTTAACATGATTCAGACGATTTGGGCGCTAAAACAGAAGAGAGCAGTCAACAAACTCAGGTGTGTGGAAACAATGCTTAAACCTTGTGGGGAGACCTAATTTGGTCCTTCTGACACCTAAATAAGTCTTTTTTGCTGCTCTAATGCAAAAGGCCACTGAAAGAATGTAATGGTTATAATTCACTTCTCACAGCTCAGAAAGGCAGAAATTTGATGCCAAATATGCTGCAAATGAACATTCTATTTGCCCGGTCATTATTAACAGCAGAACACTGTTTAAACTCAGTGAAATTCATATTTAACATGATTCAGACGATTTGGGCGCTAAAACAGATGGGAGCTGTCCAACAGCTAAGGTGTGTGGAAACACTGCTTACACCTTGTGGGGAGACCTAATTTGGTCCTTCTTACACATATATAAGTCATTTTGGCTACTCTAATGCAAAAGGCCACTCAAAGAATGTAATGGTTATAATTCACTTCTCACAGCTCAGAAAGGCAGACATTTGATGCCAAATATGCTGCAAATGAACATTCTACATTGCCCGGTCATTAGTAACAGCAGAACACTTTTTAAACTCAGTAAAATTCATATTTAACATGATTCAGACGATTTGGGCGCTAAAACAGATGGGAGCTGTCAACAAGCTCAGGTGTGTGGAAACAATGCTTACACCTTGTGGGGAGACCTAATTTGGTCCTTCTGACACCTAAATAAGTCATTTTTGCTGCTCTAATGCAAAAGGCCACTGAAAGAATGTAATGGTTATAATTCACTTCTCACAGCTCAGAAAGGCAGAAATTTGATGCCAAATATGCTGCAAATGAACATTCTATGTGCCCGGTCATTAGTAACAGCAGAACACTGTTTAAACTCAGTGAAATTCATATTTAACATGATTCAGACGATTTGGGCGCTAAAACAGATGGGAGCTGTCCAACAGCTAAGGTGTGTGGAAACACTGCTTACACCTTGTGGGGAGACCTAATTTGGTCCTTCTGACACCTAAATAAGTCATTTTTGGCTGCTCTAATGCAAAAGGCCACTGAAAGAATGTAATGGTTATAATTCACTTCTCACAGCTCAGAAAGGCAGAAATTTGATGCCAAATATGCTGCAAATGAACATTCTATATGCCCGGTCATTAGTAACAGCAGAACACTTTTTAAACTCAGTGAAATTCATATTTAACATGATTCAGACGATTTGGGCGCTAAAACAGATGGGAGCTGTCCAACAGCTAAGGTGTGTGGAAACACTGCTTACACCTTGTGGGGAGACCTAATTTGGTCCTTCTGACACCTAAATAAGTCATTTTTGCTGCTCTAATGCAAAAGGCCACTGAAAGAATGTAATGGTTATAATTCACTTCTCACAGCTCAGAAAGGCAGAAATTTGATGCCAAATATGCTGCAAATGAACATTCTATGTGCCCGGTCATTAGTAACAGCAGAACACTGTTTAAACTCAGTGAAATTCATATTTAACATGATTCAGACGATTTGGGCGCTAAAACAGAAGAGAACAGTCAACAAACTCAGATGTGTGGAAACAATGCTTACACCTTGTGGGGAGACCTAATTTGGTCCTTCTGACACCTAAATAAGTCTTTTTTGCTGCTCTAATGCAAAAGGCCACTGAAAGAATGTAATGGTTATAATTCACTTCTCACAGCTCAGAAAGGCAGAAATTTGATGCCAAATATGCTGCAAATGAACATTCTATGTGCCCGGTCATTAGTAACAGCAGAACACTTTTTAAACTCAGTGAAATTCATATTTAACATGATTCAGACGATTTGGGCGCTAAAACAGATGGGAGCTGTCCAACAGCTAAGGTGTGTGGAAACACTGCTTACACCTTGTGGGGAGACCTAATTTGGTCCTTCTGACACCTAAATAAGTAATTTTGGCTGCTCTAATGCAAAGGCCACTGCAAAGAATGTAATGGTTATAATTCACTTCTCACAGCTCAGAAAGGCAGAAATTTGATGCCAAATATGCTGCAAATGAACATTCTATTTGCCCGGTCATTATTAACAGCAGAACACTGTTTAAACTCAGTGAAATTCATATTTAACATGATTCAGACGATTTGGGCGCTAAAACAGATGGAAGCTGTCCAACAGCTAAGGTGTGTGGAAACACTGCTTACACCTTGTGGGGAGACCTAATTTGGTCCTTCTGACACCTAAATAAGTCTTTTTTGCTGCTCTAATGCAAAGGCCACTCGAAAGAATGTAATGGTTATAATTCACTTCTCACAGCTCAGAAAGGCAGAAATTTGATGCCAAATATGCTGCAAATGAACATTCTATATGCCCGGTCATTATTAACAGCAGAACACTGTTTAAACTCAGTGAAATTCATATTTAACATGATTCAGACGATTTGGGCGCTAAAACAGATGGGAGCTGTCCAACAGCTAAGGTGTGTGGAAACACTGCTTACACCTTGTGGGGAGACCTAATTTGGTCCTTCTGACACATATATAAGTCATTTTTGCTGCTCTAATGCAAAAGGCCACTCAAAGAATGTAATGGTTATAATTCACTTCTCACAGCTCAGAAAGGCAGACATTTGATGCCAAATATGCTGCAAATGAACATTCTATTTGCCCGGTCATTATTAACAGCAGAACACTGTTTAAACTGAGTGAAATTCATATTTAACATGATTCAGACGATTTGGGCTCTAAAACAGATGGGAGCTGTCCAACAGCTAAGGTGTGTGGAAACACTGCTTACACCTTGTGGGGAGACCTAATTTGGTCCTTCTTACACCTAAATAAGTCATTTTGGCTACTCTAATGCAAAAGGCCACTGAAAGAATGTAATGGTTATAATTCACTTCTCACAGCTCAGAAAGGCAGAAATTTGATGCCAATTATGCTGCAAATGAACATTCTAATGCCCGGTCATTAGCAACAGCAGAACACTTTTTAAACTCAGTAAATTCATATTTAACATGATTCAGACGATTTGGGCGCTAAAACAGAATGGGAGCATGTCAACAACTCAGGTGTGTGGAAACAATGCTTACACCTTGTGGGGAGACCTAATTTGGTCCTTCTGACACCTAAATAAGTCATTTTTTGCTGCTCTAATGCAAAAGGCCACTGAAAGAATGTAATGGTTATAATTCACTTCTCACAGCTCAGAAAGGCAGAAATTTGATGCCAAATATGCTGCAAATGAACATTCTATTTGCCCGGTCATTATTAACAGCAGAACACTGTTTAAACTGAGTGAAATTCATATTTAACATGATTCAGAAGATTTGGGCGCTAAAACAGATGGGAGCTGTCCAACAGCTAAGGTGTGTGGAAACACTGCTTACACCTTGTGGGGAGACCTAATTTGGTCCTTCTTACACATATATAAGTCATTTTGGCTACTCTAATGCAAAAGGCCACTGAAAGAATGTAATGGTTATAATTCACTTCTCACAGCTCAGAAAGGCAGAAATTTGATGCCAAATATGCTGCAAATGAACATTCTATTTGCCCGGTCATTATTAACAGCAGAACACTGTTTAAACTCAGTGAAATTCATATTTAACATGATTCAGACGATTTGGGCGCTAAAACAGAAGGGAGCTGTCCAACAGCTAAGGTGTGTGGAAACACTGCTTACACCTTGTGGGGAGACCTAATTTGGTCCTTCTGACACCTAAATAAGTCTTTTTTGCTGCTCTAATGCAAAAGGCCACTGAAAGAATGTAATGGTTATAATTCACTTCTCACAGCTCAGAAAGGCAGAAATTTGATGCCAAATATGCTGCAAATGAACATTCTATGTGCCCGGTCATTAGTAACAGCAGAACACTGTTTAAACTCAGTGAAATTCATATTTAACATGATTCAGACGATTTGGGCGCTAAAACAGAATGGGAGCTGTCCAACAGCTAAGGTGTGTGGAAACACTGCTTACACCTTGTGGGGAGACCTAATTTGGTCCTTCTGACACCTAAATAAGTCATTTTTGCTGCTCTAATGCAAAAGGCCACTGAAAGAATGTAATGGTTATAATTCACTTCTCACAGCTCAGAAAGGCAGAAATTTGATGCCAAATATGCTGCAAATGAACATTCTATTGCCCGGTCATTAGTAACAGCAGAACACTGTTTAAACTCAGTGAAATTCATATTTAACATGATTCAGACGATTTGGGCGCTAAAACAGATGGGAGCTGTCCAACAGCTAAGGTGTGTGGAAACACTGCTTACACCTTGTGGGGAGACCTAATTTGGTCCTTCTGACACCTAAATAAGTCTTTTTGCTGCTCTAATGCAAAAGGCCACTGAAAGAATGTAATGGTTATAATTCACTTCTCACAGCTCAGAAAGGCAGAAATTTGATGCCAAATATGCTGCAAATGAACATTCTATGTGCCCGGTCATTAGTAACAGCAGAACACTGTTTAAACTCAGTGAAATTCATATTTAACATGATTCAGACGATTTGGGCGCTAAAACAGAAGAGAGCAGTCAACAAACTCAGGTGTGTGGAAACAATGCTTACACCTTGTGGGGAGACCTAATTTGGTCCTTCTGACACCTAAATAAGTCTTTTTTGCTGCTCTAATGCAAAAGGCCACTGAAAGAATGTAATGGTTATAATTCACTTCTCACAGCTCAGAAAGGCAGAAATTTGATGCCAAATATGCTGCAAATGAACATTCTATGTGCCCGGTCATTAGTAACAGCAGAACACTGTTTAAACTCAGTGAAATTCATATTTAACATGATTCAGACGATTTGGGCGCTAAAACAGATGGGAGCTGTCCAACAGCTAAGGTGTGTGGAAACACTGCTTACACCTTGTGGGGAGACCTAATTTGGTCCTTCTGACACCTAAATAAGTCTTTTTTGCTGCTCTAATGCAAAAGGCCACTGAAAGAATGTAATGGTTATAATTCACTTCTCACAGCTCAGAAAGGCAGAAATTTGATGCCAAATATGCTGCAAATGAACATTCTATGTGCCCGGTCATTAGTAACAGCAGAACACTGTTTTAAACTCAGTGAAATTCATATTTAACATGATTCAGACGATTTGGGCGCTAAAACAGATGGGAGCTGTCCAACAGCTAAGGTGTGTGGAAACACTGCTTACACCTTGTGGGGAGACCTAATTTGGTCCTTCTGACACCTAAATAAGTAATTTTGGCTGCTCTAATGCAGAAGGCCACTCAAAGAATGTAATGGTTAGAATTCACTTCTCACAGCTCAAAAAGGCAGAAATTTGATGCCAAAAATGCTGCAAATGAACATTCTATTTACCCGGTCATTATTAAAAGCAGAACACTGTTTAAACTCAGTGAAATTCATATTTAACATGATTCAGACGATTTGGGCGCTAAAACAGATGGGAGCTGTCCAACAGCTAAGGTGTGTGGAAACACTGCTTACACCTTGTGGGGAGACCTAATTTGGTCCTTCTTACACATATATAAGTCATTTTTGCTGCTCTAATGCAAAAAGCCACTCAAAGAATGTAATGGTTATAATTCACTTCTCACAGCTCAGAAAGGCAGACATTTGATGCCAAATATGCTGCAAATCAACATTCTACATGCCCCGTCATTACTAACAGCAGAACACTTTTTAAACTCAGTAAAATTCATATTTAACATGATTCAGACGATTTGGGCGCTAAAACAGATGGGAGCTGTCCAACAGCTAAGGTGTGTGGAAACACTGCTTACACCTTGTGGGGAGACCTAATTTGGTCCTTCTGACACCTAAATAAGTCTTTTTTGCTGCTCTAATGCAAAAGGCCACTGAAAGAATGTAATGGTTATAATTCACTTCTCACAGCTCAGAAAGGCAGACATTTGATGCCAAATATGCTGCAAATGAACATTCTACATGCCCGGTCATTAGTAACAGCAGAACACTTTTTAAACTCAGTAAAATTCATATTTAACATGATTCAGACCATTTGGGCGCTAAAACAGAAGAGAGCAGTCAACAAACTCAGGTGTGTGGAAACAATGCTTACACCTTGTGGGGAGACCTAATTTGGTCCTTCTGACACCTAAATAAGTCTTTTTTGCTGCTCTAATGCAAAAGGCCACTGAAAGAATGTAATGGTTATAATTCACTTCTCACAGCTCAGAAAGGCAGAAATTTGATGCCAAATATGCTGCAAATGAACATTCTATGTGCCCGGTCATTAGTAACAGCAGAACACTTTTTAAACTCAGTGAAATTTATATTTAACATGATTCAGACGATTTGGGCGCTAAAACAGATGGGAGCTGTCCAACAGCTAAGGTGTGTGGAAACTGCTTACACCTTGTGGGGAGACCTAATTTGGTCCTTCTGACACCTAAATAAGTCTTTTTTCCTTCTCTAATGCAAAAGGCCACTGAAATAATGTAATGGTTATAATTCACTTCTCACAGCTCAGAAAGGCAGAAATTTGATGCCAAATATGCTGCAAATGAACATTCTATGTGCACGGTCATTAGTAACAGCAGAACACTGTTTAAACTGAGTGAAATTCATATTTAACATGATTCAGACAATTTGGGCGCTAAAACAGAAGAAAACAGTCAACAAACTCAGATGTATGGAAACAATGCTTACACCTTGTGGGGAGACCTAATTTTTTCCTTCTGACACCTAAATAAGTCTTTTTTGCTGCTCTAATGCAAAAGGCCACTGAAAGAATGTAATGGTTATAATTCACTTCTCACAGCTCAGAAAGGCAGACATTTGATGCCAAATATGCTGCAAATGAACATTCTATGTGCCCGGTCATTAGTAACAGCAGAACACTTTTTAAACTCAGTGAAATTCATATTTAACATGATTCAGACGATTTGGGCGCTAAAACAGATGGGAGCTGTCCAACAGCTAAGGTGTGTGGAAACACTGCTTACACCTTGTGGGGAGACCTAATTTGGTCCTTCTGACACCTAAATAAGTCTTTTTTGCTGCTCTAATGCAAAAGGCCACTGAAAGAATGTAATGGTTATAATTCACTTCTCACAGCTCAGAAAGGCAGAAATTTGATGCCAAATATGCTGCAAATGAACATTCTATTTGCCCGGTCATTATTAACAGCAGAACACTTTTTAAACTCAGTGAAATTCATATTTAACATGATTCAGACGATTTGGGCGCTAAAACAGATGGAAGCTGTCCAACAGCTAAGGTGTGTGGAAACACTGCTTACACCTTGTGGGGAGACCTAATTTGGTCCTTCTGACACCTAAATAAGTAATTTTGGCTGCTCTAATGC
Organism: Fundulus heteroclitus; assembly: GCF_011125445.2. Lineage (NCBI taxonomy): Eukaryota > Metazoa > Chordata > Actinopteri > Cyprinodontiformes > Fundulidae > Fundulus > Fundulus heteroclitus. Next base: position 33,967,668 of record NC_046379.1, on the reverse strand, counting down.
AGAAGGCCACTCAAAGAATGTAATGGTTAGAATTCACTTCTCACAGCTCAGAAAGGCAGAAATTTGATGCCAAATATGCTGCAAATGAACATTCTATTTACCCGGTCATTATTAACAGCAGAACACTGTTTAAACTCAGTGAAATTCATATTTAACATGATTCAGACGATTTGGGCGCTAAAACAGATGGGAGCTGTCCAACAGCTAAGGTGTGTGGAAACACTGCTTACACCTTGTGGGGAGACCTAATTTGGTCCTTCTTACACATATATAAGTCATTTTTGCTGCTCTAATGCAAAAGGCCACTCAAAGAATGTAATGGTTATAATTCACTTCTCACAGCTCAGAAAGGCAGACATTTGATGCCAAATATGCTGCAAATCAACATTCTACATGCCCCGTCATTACTAACAGCAGAACACTTTTTAAACTCAGTAAAATTCATATTTAACATGATTCAGACGATTTGGGCGCTAAAACAGATGGGAGCTGTCCAACAGCTAAGGTGTGTGGAAACACTGCTTACACCTTGTGGGGAGACCTAATTTGGTCCTTCTGACACCTAAATAAGTCTTTTTGCTGCTCTAATGCAAAAGGCCACTGAAAGAATGTAATGGTTATAATTCACTTCTCACAGCTCAGAAAGGCAGAAATTTGATGCCAAATATGCTGCAAATGAACATTCTATGTGCACGGTCATTAGTAACAGCAGAACACTGTTTAAACTGAGTGAAATTCATATTTAACATGATTAAGACAATTTGGGCGCTAAAACAGAAGAAAACAGTCAACAAACTCAGATGTATGGAAACAATGCTTACACCTTGTGGGGAGACCTAATTTTTTCCTTCTGACACCTAAATAAGTCTTTTTTGCTGCTCTAATGAAAAAGGCCACTGAAAGAATGTAATGGTTATAACTTACTTCTCACAGCTCAGAAAGGCAGAAATTTGATGCCAAATATGCTGCAAATGAACATTCTATGTGCCCGGTCATTAGTAACAGCAGAACACTGTTTAAACTCAGTGAAATTCATATTTAACATGATTCAGACGATTTGGGCGCTAAAACAGATGGGAGCTGTCCAACAGCTAAGGTGTGTGGAAACACTGCTTACACCTTGTGGGGAGACCTAATTTGGTCCTTCTGACACCTAAATAAGTAATTTTGGCTGCTCTAATGCAGAAGGCCACTCAAAGAATGTAATGGTTATAATTCACTTCTCACAGCTCAGAAAGGCAGAAATTTGATGCCAAATATGCTGCAAATGAACATTCTATTTACCCGGTCATTATTAACAGCAGAACACTGTTTAAACTCAGTGAAATTCATATTTAACATGATTCAGACGATTTGGGCGCTAAAACAGATGGGAGCTGTCCAACAGCTAAGGTGTGTGGAAACACTGCTTACACCTTGTGGGGAGACCTAATTTGGTCCTTCTTACACATATATAAGTCTTTTTTGCTACTCTAATGCAAAAGGCCACTCAAAGAATGTAATGGTTTTAATTCACTTCTCACAGCTCAGAAAGGCAGAAATTTGATGCCAGATATGCTGCAAATGAACATTCTATTTGCCCGGTCATTATTAACAGCAGAATACTGTTTAAACTGAGTGAAATTCATATTTAACATGATTCAGAAGATTTGGGCTCTAAAACAGATGGGAGCTGTCCAACAGCTAAGGTGTGTGGAAACACTGCTTACACCTTGTGGGGAGACCGAATTTGGTCCTTCTTACACATATATAATTCATTTTGGCTACTCTAATGCAAAAGGCCACTCAAAGAATGAAATGGTTATAATTCACTACTCACAGCTCAGAAAGGCAGACATTTGATGCCAAATATGCTGCAAATAAACATTCTACATGCCCGGTCATTACTAACAGCAGAACACTTTTTAAACTCAGTAAAATTCATATTTAACATGATTCAGACCATTTGGGCGTTAAAACAGATGGGAGCAGTCAACAAACTCAGGTGTGTGGAAACAATGCTTAAACCTTGTGGGGAGACCTAATTTGGTCCTTCTGACACCTAAATAAGTATTTTTTGCTGCTCTAATGCAAAAGGCCACTGAAAGAATGTAATGGTTATAATTCACTTCTCACAGCTCAGAAAGGCATAAATTTGATGCCAAATATGCTGCAAATGAACATTCTATTTGCCCGGTCATTATTAACAGCAGAACACTGTTTAAACTGAGTGAAATTCATATTTAACATGATTCAGAAGATTTGTGCTCTAAAACAGATGGGAGCTGTCCAACAGCTAAGGTGTGTGGAAACACTGCTTACACCTTGTGGGGAGACCTAATTTGGTCCTTCTTACACATATATAAGTCATTTTGGCTACTCTAATGCAAAAGGCCACTGAAAGAATGTAATGGTTATAATTCACTTCTCACAGCTCAGAAAGGCATAAATTTGATGCCAAATATGCTGCAAATGAACATTCTATTTGCCCGGTCATTATTAACAGCAGAACACTGTTTAAACTCAGTGAAATATATATTTAACATGATTCAGACGATTTAGGCGCTAAAACAGAAGGGAGCTGTCCAACAGCTGAGGCGTGTGGAAACACTGCTTACACCTTGTGGGGAGACCTAATTTGGTCCTTCTTACACATATATGAGTAATTTTGGCTACTCTAATGCAAAAGGCCACTGAAAGAATGTAATGGTTATAATTCACTTCTCACAGCTCAGAAAGGCATAAATTTGATGCCAAATATGCTGCAAATGAACATTCTATGTGCCTGGTCATTAGTAACAGTAGAACACTGTTTAAACTCAGTGAAATTTATATTTAACATGATTCAGACGATTTAAGCGCTAAAACAGAAGGGAGCTGTCCAACAGCTAAGGTGTGTGGAAACACTGCTTAAACCTTGTGGGGAGACCTAATTTGGTCCTTCTGACACCTAAATAAGTCCTTTTTGCTGCTCTAATGCAAAAGGCCTATCAAAGAATGTAGAGGTTATAATTCACTTCTCACAGCTCAGAAAAACATACATTTGAAGCCAAATATGCTGCAAATGAACATTCTATGTGCCTGGTAATTAGTAACAGTAGAACACTGTTTAAACTCAGTGAAATTTATATTTAACATGATTCAGACGATTTAAGCGCTAAAACAGAAGGGAGCTGTCCAACAGCTAAGGTGTGTGGAAACACTTCTTACACCTTGTGGGGAGACCATATTTGGTCCTTCTGACACCTAAATAAGTCATTTTTGCTGCTCTTATGCAAAAGGCCAATCAAAGAATGTAGAGGTTATAATTAACTTCTCACAGCTCAGAAAGGCATAAGTTTGAAGCCAAATATGCTGCAAATGAACATTCTATGAGCCCGGTGATTAGTAACAGCAGAACACTGTTTAAACTGAGTGAAATTCATATTTAACATGATTCAGACGATTTGGGCGCTTAAACAGATGGGAGCTGTCCAACAGCTAAGTTGTGTGGAAACACTGCTTACACCTTGTGGGGAGACCTAATTTGGTCCTTCTGACACCTAAATAAGTCCTTTTTGCTGCTCTAATGCAAAAGGCCCATCAAAGAATGTAGAGGTTATAATTCACTTCTCACAGCTCAGAAAAACATACATTTGAAGCCAAATATGCTGCAAATGAACATTCTATGTGCCCGGTCATTAGTAACAGTAGAACACTGTTTAAACTCAGTGAAATTTAAATTTAACATGATTTAGACGATTTAGGCGCTAAAACAGAAGGGAGCTGTCCAACAGCTAAGGTGTGTGGAAACACTGCTTACACCTTGTTGGGAGACCTAGTTTGGTCCTTCTGACACCTAAATAAGTCTTTTTTGCTGCTCTAATGCAAAAGGCCACTGAAAGAATGTAATGGTTATAATTCACTTCTCACAGCTCAGAAAGGCAGAAATTTGATGCCAAATATGCTGCAAATGAACATTCTATTTGCCCGGTCATTATTAACAGCAGAACACTGTTTAAACTGAGTGAAATTCATATTTAACATGATTCAGAAGATTTGGGCTCTAAAACAGATGGGAGCTGTCCAACAGCTAAGGTGTGTGGAAACACTGCTTACACCTTGTGGGGAGACCTAATTTGGTCCTTCTTACACATATTTAAGTAATTTTGGCTACTCTAATGCAAAAGGCCACTGAAAGAATGTAATGGTTATAATTCACTTCTCACAGCTCAGAAAGGCATAAATTTGATGCCAAATATGCTGCAAATGAACATTCTATGTGCCTGGTCATTAGTAACAGTAGAACACTGTTTAAACTCAGTGAAATTTATATTTAACATGATTCAGACGATTTAAGCGCTAAAACAGAAGGGAGCTGTCCAACAGCTAAGGTGTGTGGAAACACTGCTTACACCTTGTGGGGAGACCATATTTGGTCCTTCTGACACCTAAATAAGTCATTTTTGCTGCTCTAATGCAAAAGGCCAATCAAAGAATGTAGAGGTTATAATTCACTTCTCACAGCTCAGAAAGGCATAAGTTTGAAGCCAAATATGCTGCAAATGAACATTCTATGTGCCCGGTGATTAATAACAGCAGCAAACTGTTTAAGCTCAGTGAAATTCATATTTAACATGATTCAGACGATTTGGGCGCTAAAAAAGAAGAGAGCAGTCAATGAACTAAGGTGTGTTGAAACAATGCTTAAACCTTGTGAGGAGACCTAATTTGGTCCATCTGATACCTAAATCAGTCTTTTTTGCTTCTCTAATGCAAAAGGCCACTCAAAGAATGTAATGGTTAGAATTCACTTCTCACAGCTCAGAAAGGCATAAATTTGAAGCCAAATATGCTGCAAATGAACATTCTATGAGCCCGGTGATTAGTAACAGTAGAACACTGTTTAAACTCAGTGATATTCATATTTAACATGATTCAGACGATTTGGGCGCTAAAACAGAAGAGAGCAGTCAATAAACTAAGGTGTGTGGAAAGAATGCTTAAACCTTGTGAGGAGACCTAATTTGGTCCTTCTGACACCCAAATAAGTCATTTTTGCTGCTCTAATGCAAAAGGCCACTCAAAGAATGTAATGGTTATAACTCACTTCTCACAGCTCAGAAAGGCATAAATGTTATAACAAATATGCTGCAAATGAACATTCTATGAGCCTGGTCATTAGTAACCGCAGCACACTGTTAAAACTCAGTGAAATTCAAATTTAACATGACTCAGACGATTTGTGCACTTAAACAGAAGGGAGCTGTCCAACAGCTAAGGTGTGTGGAAAAACTGCTAAAACCTTGTGGGGAGACCTAATTTGGTCCTTCTGACACCTAAATAAGTCATTTTGGCTGCTCTAATGCAAAAGGCCACTCAAAGAATGTAATGGTTAGAATTCACTACTCACACCTCAGAAAGGCAGAAATTTGAAGCCAAATATGCTACAAATGAACCTTCTATGAGCCCAGTCATTAGTAACAGCAGAACACTGTTTAAACTGTGCCTCTAGTCCTCATTCTATGAGTTTTTTGACTGCTCTCTTCTGTTTAAGCACACAAATCATCTGTTTTATGAAATGTTTATTTCAGGATCGGGAGAGATCGGCAAACACAAATAAGGACTCAAACACTGTTTCTGTTAGAATATAAGGCACACATTTATTATTCCCCACCGAACACAGCAACACAAAACAGCAAGCACTTCGCACACGCAAAGTAGCAAGCACTTAAAGCAGGCAAGCTTTCAAACAGGCGTGTTGTTCCATCTCTCGGACTGGGAAGTTGGTCAGTCCGGTTAGACCACAATCCACGCGGCCGGGCGTCCATACAACCCACGGCTGACTTCAATGACTGAGGGCGGTCCCCTCCTTTTTATACCAATAAACTGAGTATTGTATCAGAGGGGAGCGAGAGTGGCCACTTCTCCCTCCCTGTTCGTCCCGTTTCCAAAACAAAAAACGTTCCCAGCATCTCAGCAGTGTGTGAAGCAAAAAAATATTGCAAACTCAGATAATAGCGCAAATATAAGCAAATTAAGGAATACAGAATCAGTCTTTCCCACAACACATTGTCATAGGTTCCAACCACAAGTTAAAACAAGTTATAGCAAAATAACAGATGTTCTTAGTTTTATGTGAGCAACATAACAGACACGAGCATATATGTTGCTCTTAGTTTACAACTTACCAGTTTTTCCCAAAATACATTGTCAAGAAAAAAAAATATTCTTTAATATATCATCATCTGAATCATGTTAATGTCATGTTTTGTAGACTGAACCCGAACACAACCACAGCAGAGTATAGCTTAACAGTTTATTGAAGTTTATGGATAGTGGAGGAAGGAACCAAGAGTCTGTGCTGAGCTGAAGCAGGAGGATGGTGAAGGCAGGAACTGGCAAGCGGGACGGAGCCAGGGGACGGAGGCAGCAAAACCAGAAGCACAGCAGAATAGAGACTGGAACCAGGCTAGACCAGCAGCACGACAGAATGGAGACTTGGAACCAGGCTGGACCAGCAGCACGACAGAATGAAGACTTGAACCCAGAACTACAGCAGGCTGGCGGAGAATGGAGGAACTTCGGACTGGACGAGACTGGATGAGGTGAGCAGCAAAAACAGAGGTAAGCAGGGAAACGGAACGAACCAACAAGGAATGACAGACTGCAGTGAGCTTAAGTAGTGAGGCTGACAGGTGTGCTGAATGCTGGCTGATTAGTAGCTGACAGGTGTGGATGATTACTGAACTGGAGACTGGAGCTGTATGGAAGGTGGCAAGTGTCTGAGTCTGTGCATGATGCAGCAGACAGGCTGAATCATGACAGCACCCCCCCCCCCTTAAGGCCGGCTCCCAGACGGCCAAATGAAAACAGACAACAAAAGAAAACAACCCACCCCGGGTGGGCGGAGGGAGGCACTGGACGGTGGGCTAGAGTCATATAAACAAAAAACGACCCACCCAGGGTGGGTGGAAGGAGGTACTGGACGGTGGGAACCAAAAAAAAAATCCAAAAAACAGAAGTAACCAAAACACAAATCTACCCCAACGGGGTGAACAAAGGATAGTCTGGTTAGGCACTAGATGCCCAGGAGGAGGGACCTCTGGTGGGCGAACTCGGCGGCGGAGCAGCAGAGTCTGAAACGGGTGTCACGGTGGGCGACCCCGACAAGGCAAAGTCAGACACGGGTATCGCGGTGGGAGACCCCGACGTGGCAGAGCTAGACAGGGCGTCGCGATGGGCGACCTCGGTGGCGGAGCAGCAGAGTCTGAAACGGGCGTCGCAGTGGGCGACCCCGACGAGGCAAAGTCAGACACGGGCGTCGCGGTGGGCGACCCCGATGGCGAAGTAGCAGAGTCTGATGTGGCCAGCGGTGGAAAAGTACCCTGGAAGACAAGCGGCTATCAACTAAGGGCGAAGCAGGGCCACAGGACACAGGTGTCACAGGACTAGAGGCTATGGAGGTCGCAGGACTAGAGGCTACAGAGGTCACAGGGCTACAGGCTACATTGGTAACAGGGCTACAGGCTACAGAGGCCACGGGGCTACAGGCTACAGAGGCCACGGGGCTACAGGCTACAGAGGCCACGGGGCTACAAGCTACAGAGGCCACGGGGCTACAAGCTACAGAGGCCACGGGGCTACAGGCTGCAGGAGACCCCGGGCTACAGGCTTCAGGAGACCCCGGGCTACAGGCTTCAGGAGACCCCGGGCTACAGGCTTCAGGAGACCCCGGGCTACAGGCTTCAGGCGACCCCGGGCTACAGGCTTCAGGAGACCCCGGGCTACAGGCTTCAAGAAACGCCTGGCTACAGGGTACAGGAAACAGCGGTCCCTCCTGGATTTCTGTGTCTCTGGCAGACGGTAGATCCTCCTGGGTTCCTGCTACAACAGCGGACGACGGACCCTCCTGGGTCCCCACGTCTCTGGTAGGTGATGGACCCTCCTGGGTCCCCACGCCAATGGCAGGTGACGGACCCTCCTGGGTTCCTGCGTCTTTGACAGGCGGTAGACCCTCCTGGGTCCCCGCGTCTTTGACAGGCGGTGGACCCACCTGGGTCCCTGCGTCGATGGCCAGTAGTGGACCCGCCTGGGTCTCTGCGTCAATGGTGTGCGGTAGACTTGTCTGGGTCCCCGCGTCAACGGTGGGCGGTAGACTCGTCTGGCTGCGGTAGGTCGACCGAGGAACAGGTCATCCCTGTGCCCATAGAAGAAATCCCACACCTGAGACTCGTGGACCCGAGGCGCTTCGGCCGGACTCTCCTGATCGACCATTACAACAACCACACCCGTTCGAACCACCAAGGGAACTGAGGTGGCTTCGGTCCCAGTCAGAGTGAGCTGCGGTGGCTGCTTCAGGCATGATCTCAGGGAGTGCTGTGACGGAAATCTTATGCCGGCGAGCTCGCCGTCTGCGCTGGGAAGAACCGGGCGGCAAGGTTGAGGTTTCCACCGACGATGAGGCAATGGGAGCTGAGGCAGAGACTACGGCGGGCTTAGCAGCAGCAGCGGTCGGATCAGCAGATGCAGCAGAAGCAACTGACGTGGAGGAGACAGAGGCAACAGCGCTGGGAGCAGCAGCTAAAGGCTTCACCCGAGGAGCCAGCTGAGTGTTGTGGAGGTGGTGACAGAAATGACGGGGAACGAGACGGCTTCTGCTCTGACTTGCAGGGGCAGCCGCAACGCCATCGGACCGACTCACCAGGGACGTGGAGGTGACGTCAGCTCCAGGCGGAGGGATAGCAGCAATGCCAACCAGCTTAGCCTCAGGTTGAGCAGTAGGCGTGTTCTGGCATCGACGAGCCATGCGTCTGCGTCGAGAGGAGATGAACTGAGGCGGGATCCGTTGTGGGAACTGTAGCGGACTCGGCAGCTGCAGTGGTGGAAGCGGCAGGAATAGAGGAGGCAGCAGTGGCGGAAAATGAGGGTCTGGGAGGAGGAGCTCGGCCGAATAGCTGAGCCACGGCAGCCTCGTTGTTCCACTCGAGCTCCACCATCAGCCCTGTCTCTTCAAAAAGAGGAGAGAGCTCGGTATGACTTGTCCACAGCTTGCGTACCTGGGCGACCGCGCCTACCCGCCTCCAAGGTGGACTGAGCGAGGCGAGGTTCTTCAAAACGGCCCGGGACTGGGCTATGAGTTGCTCCGCTGCGCTGTTGCCTGAGAGCGGAGCAACATCCTTCTCGCCAGTTCCTGCATGGAGGCTCTGTGTGGGTGTCGGGTTCATGTGGTCAGTTCGTTCTGTCATGTTTTGTAGACTGAACCCGAACACAACCACAGCAGAGTATAGTTTAACAGTTTATTGAAGTTTGTGGATAGTGGAGGATGGAACCAAGAGTCTGTGCTGAGCTGAAGCGGGAGGATGGTGAAGGCAGGAACTGGCAAGCGGGACGGAGCCAGAGCACGGAGGCAGCAGAACCAGAAGCACAGCAGAATGGAGACTGGAACCAGGCTGGACCAGCAGCACGACAGAATGGAGACTTGGAACCAGGTTGGACTCACAGCACGACAGAATGAAGACTTGAATCCAGAACTACAGCAGACTGGCGGAGAATGGAGGAACTTCGGACTGGACGAGACCGAAATAACAGATATTGTTCTTAGTTTAATGCGAGCAACATAACAGACACGAGCATATATGTTGCTCTTAGTTTAAAACTTAACAGTTTTTCCCAAAATACATTGTCAAAGAACAAAAATAATTCTTTAATATATCATCATCTGAATCATGTTAAATTTTAATTTCACTGAGTTTAAACAGTGTGCTGCTGTTACTAATAACCGGGCTCATAGAATGTTCATTTGCAGAATATTTTGCTTCCAATTTTTGCCTTTCTGAGGTTTGAGAAGTGATTTACGACCATTACATTCTTTGAGGGTGCTATTGCATTAGAGCAGCCAAAATGACTTATTTAGTTGTCAGACGGACCAAATTAGGTCTCCCCACAAGGTTTAAGCATTGTTTCCACACACCTTAGTATTTTTACTGCTCTCTTCTCTTTTAGCGCCCAAATTGTCTGAATCATGTTAAATTTGAATTTCACTGAGTTTAAACAGTGTGCTGCTGTTACTAATGACCGGGCTCATAGAATGTTCATTTGCAGCATATTTGGCTTCCAATTTCTGTCTTTCTTAGGTGTGAGAAATGAATTATAACCATTACATCTTTAAGTGCACTATTGCATTAAAGCAGCCAAAATGATATATTTAGGTGTCAGACGGACCAAATTAGGTCTCTCTATAAGGGTTTATCAGTGTTTCCACACTCTTGTTGTTGGACAGCTCCCTTCTTTTTTTGGCGCACAAGTTGTCTGAATCATGTTTGTTAAAGAAATGTGAATGTAATCATTTTCATTTTATTAAGGAATGTTCTACTGTTTTAACTTCACACAGAAAGAAACAGATGTTTGCCCTGACAAGGAATTTTTTTCTGTATATCCTAATCCTACACCTCTGTGCCAAACCCATGTTGACAACCCCCCTTGCCTTTTCTTTTGTTTTTTACCCCCATGTTCTGAACCCCTGACTCTGCCTGCCACTTCTTTGATGTCTGATAATAAAGGCAAAGGGACACAGGTAACCAGCGCAGATGGGAGCCGAGACTGTGATGAAAACGGCCTCACGTTTCTGGCCCTTCTGTCCTCTGTCTTTGAGAAGAGTCAAAACTTATGTTTGTGTTGGTTTTCTTTCCAGAATAAAGGGGAAATATTTGCTTTCCAAGCCACCGGACCCTTCAACGGTGTCGAGAAGTTTTCTGAGGAGGCAGGGGCGGTCCTAGTGACCGAGGGGGCTTTCAGCCCAAATAAAAAAAAAAAAGAAATAGATGGAGGATGCAGGAATAATTAGACCATGCCCAGTGGGGGTAGAAACAAGTACAGTTACAAGCCATGTTATCTCAGAATTAGGTAAAAAGATACAGGAAGAAAAAAAAATACAAAGAACTCTAGCAGACTACATGAGACAAATGTTGCAGTCTAAAAAAAGTGTCCAATGCAAATTTACCGTCAGGAGAACCTTTTTCTCCACAGGATCCACAAACAGTGAGACCAGGAGACTGGGTGTTCGTCAAAGTCATCAGAAGGAAAAACTGGACAAGCCCAAGGTGGGAAGGACCATTCCAAGTGCTCCTGACCACGCCAACAGCTGTGAAGATCGCTGAAAGACCATCCTGGATTCACCTCAGCCACTGTCAGTTACAGAGAGTGTTAAACGCCTAAGGTTGGAACAGTGGGGAAGTCCGATTACAAAGGGGTTTGGTTTTTTTAGGGCCACTCGTCTCAACGGCGGTGAAGAAATCAACTGATCCCTGTTCTTTAGAGTCCTGGGTAAAATGAACATCTCTGCTAACCTAGCAAAAATGGGGTTCCCATGGAGATGGGGCTTCCTTTGCGTTGTGGCTGTTGGGCGCATTACCTGTTTGAGTCCAGATCCGCTGAGTGAGAGAGGAAAGAGGTTCATCCACTCCACTGCCATGAAGATTTGGCTGGGAAATCTCCCAGACCATCACCCAGAGAACTTGTGACAAATGTATGTGACGATGTTGGATGAAGAGAAGACGTATGCTCAGTAATGCCCAAATGCACCAGACAACCCACCCTGTATGCCAAGAACACGCCGGCATGAGACGGAACGTGTTTCCTGAGGACTGTCTTCGTACCTGTGTTTGCACCTGGAAATGCGTTTAATGGTACTGCAAAACAGACTGGTTTTGGACATGTTAACTGCTAGTAGCCAGGGTGGCGTATGTGTAATCATTTGGAACATCCTGCTGTACATACATTTCTGATGCAAATGAAACTCATATTACTGAAGCTATGTCTGCTTTAAAGAATCTGCAACAAGCAATGTCCCAAGATGCTGTTCCTCTACGTATAGACTTCTTCTCCTGGTTCTTTTTAGGATCTTGGTGGCACCTCTTGCTGAAAATAATGACACCCATTGTTGTTATTATTATTATTATTATTAGTGTTTTTTACTGCTTGTGTAATCCCACGCCTAAAATCTATGATCGCTAAAACCATGGGATATATAATGTTTCAATATCAAATGCTTTCACAAATCCCTCTTGAAGAAATACGACCTGTATTTTAAGTTTTCCCGTGTTAAATGCTTAACAAAATGACAGTCTCATTAAAAATGCAAAATGCAAGAAATGAGTGCTCAGAGTAAATGAAGTTAAGCTCCAATTGTAAATAACATGATTAAAAGGGGGGATATGTTAAAGAAATGTGAATGTAATCATTTTCTTTTTAATAAGGAATGTTCTACTGTTTTAACTTCACACAGAAAGAAACAGATGTTTCTCCAAAACAAGGAATGTCTTTCTGTATATCTTAATCCTACACCTCTGTGTGTGCCAAACCTGTGTTGAAAACCCCCTTTGCCTTTTCTTTTGTTTTTTACCCCCATGTTGTGAACCCCTGACTCCGCCTGCCACTTCTTTGATGTCTGATAATAAAGGCAAAGGAACAGAGGTAACCAGCGCAGATGGGAGCCGAGAATGTGATGAAAACGGCCTCACGTTTCTGGCCCTTCTGTCCTCTGTCTTTGAGAAGAGTCAAAACTTGTTTGTGTTGGTTTTCTTTCCAAAATAAAAGGGGTTATTAAACTTAACTATCAATGTTAAATTTGAATTTCACTGGGTTTAAACAGTGTGCTGTTTTTTCTAATGACCGGGCTCATAGAATGTTCATTTGCAGCATATTTGGCTTTCAATTTCTGCCTTTCTGAGGTGTGAGAACTGAATTATAACCATTACATTCTTCAACAGCCCACTTACATTAGAGCAGCCAAAATTACTTATTTAGGTGTCAGAAGGACCAAATTAGGTCTCCCCACAAGGTTTTATCAGTGTTTCCACACACCCTAGTTGTTGGACAGCTCCCTTCCTTTTTAGTGCACAAATTGTCTGAATCATGTTAAATTTGAATTTCACTATGTTTAAACAGTGTGCTGCTGTTTCTAATTATCTGGCTCATAGAATGTTCATTTGCAGTATATTTGGCTTCCAATTTCTGCCTTTCTGAGGTGTGAGAAGTGAATTATAACCATTACATTCATTAACAGCCCACTTGCATTAGAGCAGCCAAAATGACTTATTTAGGTGTCAGAAGGACCAAATTAGGTCTCCCAACAAAGTTGTAAGCATTGTTTCCACACACCTTAGTTTTTGGACTTTTCTCTTCTGTTTTAGCGCACAAATCGTCTGAATCCGGTTAAAATTGAATTTCACTGAGTTTAAACAGTGTGCTGCTGTTACAAATGACCAGGCTCATAGAATGTTCATTTGAAGCATATTTGGCTTCCAATTTCTGCCATTCTGAGGTGTAAGAAGTTAATTATAACCAGTACGTTTTTTAACAGCCCACATTCATTAGAGCAACCAAAATGACTTATTTATTGTTCAAAAGGACCAAATTTGGTCTCCCCACAAGGTTTTATCAGTGTTTCCACACACCCTAGTTGTTGGACAGCTCCCTTCCTTTTTAGCGCACAAATTGTGTGAATCATGTTAAATTTGAATTCCACTCTGTTTAAACAGTGTGCTGCTGTTACAAATGACCGGGCTCATAGAATGTTCATTTGAAGCATATTTGGCTTCCAGTTTCTTCATTTCTGAGGTGTTAGAAGGTAATTATAACCATTAAATTTTTTTAACAGCCCACTTGCATTAGAGCAGCCAAAATTACTTATTTAAGGGTCAGAAGGACCAAATGTGGTCTCCCCACAAGGTTTTATCAGTGTTTCCACACACCATTGTTGTTGGACAGCTCCCTTCTTTTTTTAGCACACAAGTTTGTCTGAATCATTTTAAATTTGAATTTTACTGGGTTTAAACAGTGTGCTGCTGTTTCTAATGACTGGGCTCATAGAATGTTCATTTGCAGCATATTTGACTTCTAATTTCTGCCTTTTTGAGGTGTGAGAATTGAATTATAACCATTACATTATTTAACAGCCCACTTGCATTAGAGCAGCCAAAATGACTTATTTAGGTGTCAGAAGGACCAAATTAGGTCTCCCCACAAGGTTTAAGCATTGCTTCCACACACCCTAGTTGTTGGACAGCTCCCTTCCTTTTTAGCGCACAAATTGTCTGAATCATGTTAAATTTTATTTTCACTGGATTTAAACAGTGTGCTGCTGTTTCTAATGACCAGGCTCATAGAATTATCATTTGCAGCATATTTGGCTTTTGTTAATTTTAATACTAGCCTGCTCCTGCTTAGCTCTGAAGGCCCGTCTTACCCCGGTTTAAGATTTGGCAGTAGAAGAAAAACAATTGATCAAAGGAAAAACATTTAAAATATGCGCGTCAAGTTGCTCCCTGATGTTTCCTTCAACCCCCTCTGTGGCTGGCCCGCACGACTCCGCAATCTGGTCAAGCACCCTAAATCATGGCTCCAACATCTTTCTTTCGATGACCTTTAGAGCCTCAGCACCAACCCCTCAGTCGATGTCTGAGGGTTGGTGCACCCTCCCTCACATTCCTTGTGTTGTGCAATTATACACTGTTTAAAGTTATTTAATGTTTATTAAATAACCCTCTGTCTGTTAAGTGTTGTCTGGTGATGATCAGCTCTTAAGCTGATATAAGGACAATGGTTGAATAGGATGAATTTGAGCACTAGCGATATTTTTAACAGCAAAACCTGCACACACATAGAATAAAGGAGTGACCACTTCTTTTCAAGTCCAAGAATTTAATAACACAAATAAAATGAACATCCAGAGAACATTACTATGTAATGCTGTTTATCTGAATTAACACAATATTTTGATTAACAAATCCTCTCTACTAGGCTAGTGAAACTTAACTAAACTACTAAGAAAAATGAAGATGAAAAGAAGCTAAAGAACTATTTAAATGCAATACAAACAAACTACAAAACAAAAGTGGTTGATCATAATCCGATTAATTCATTGAATCCTTGTTCACTGAAGATCTGAATAAAAAAAAAACATGGAGTGGAGTTAAAAAACATCTGCCATGTATTTCAATCCATTCACAATGCAAAGCCCAAGTTAAACAAAACATTATTTGTTGAAATAATATTCTGAGAACCGGTTTGTCTTGTAAAATCATTTAATTCAGAATCGCTTGCCTTTGTTAATGCGATTCTACCTCCGGTCTCTAGGGGTCGCTACAGCGATCGACGCTAACCTGGTTAAAATCTATAGTTATCAAAATTGCCTTGAAAACCGGCATTAATATACCATATTGATGCGGGAATAAGGCTCATAACACCATCGGAGGATGGCGGAGCAGAACAGTTACGCTTTATGCTTTAAAACGTACTAATTTTGAAATGTCCGAAACCGAATGTTAGCAAGGCTAATAGCATGTTGGCTTGCGGACGCTCGGCGCTAACAAATGAAAGCTTTTGCTTTATTTTTAGTCATAATGAGTGGCTGGATAACATAAACATTAATGTCCCATCAATGTATGAAACCCTTGTTGAGGTAACCTTGTTAGAACCAAAGAAAGACACTCAAATGATATTAGCAATACCATGAAACGAAGGCTAGCGTGAGCTATTTTGTTAGCCCTTTGTTCTAAAGCACCATGTGTACAAACGGCTTACAAAACATTTCCCAATAAACCTTTTTAACTTTGCTCTGCTCTGAGAGAGCTGCAGTAGAGCTGAAGAAGTCTGCAGAAGAATGCTGAAGAGAAGAGACTGAAGCAGAGGTGGCTGTGGTTTTTATCTGCAAGGAGTGGTCACAGCTGACCTCCTGCTGAGAGAGGCCCTGAGAAGGGGGGAGAGAGAGAGAGGCCATCCCCGTGGGCTCTCTGCCCGTGTATCCTCTTCAGCAGGATAGAATTCTTTTTGTCACCTCTTCCTTACTGTTCAGGATCCAATCTGATATCAATTATTCATCATGGCGTACTTATGGCATTATACTTGGGATCTCCTAGTCTATGTCTTCTATAAAATCTGGAACTACACGACAATCTTTATATCAAATTTCGTGTGTTACCTGTGAATCCTGGAGTTCCACGTCGCACCCGGAAAAACTTCTTCCAGTCATAGAGAATGTGTCCTGTGGTGAAATTAACTGAACACTCCGATTTGACACCCCGGCAAGAAACAAACATCAAAGCTTCACCCCATGTTAATTTAGTCTGTGCACAGATTTTAGCCAATTGTTTTTTCAGAGTCTAATTAATCCTTACCACCTTCCATTGTCCATCCGGTCAGGAAACCTATGCCTAGAAATGTAATAGTTAATGAGGCATTTTATCACAGTTTCTCTGTCCTCTCCTTTCACAGGCCTCTGGTCGTCCTGCAAAAGAATCCTCGCACACACACACACACACACACACACAAATACTTTAAACCTCTGATGGGGATCAGCTTGTCTGTGGAATCAAAAATTAGTTAATTTGGTTTTGAAACTTTCCTGTGAGAATGTCAGAATCTTCTTTGGATTAAAAACTACCACACATCGCACCACTTCATTTTCATATTTCCTCACAACCCTGTCCTATCTGATCATTTTTAATAACATTTGAGTTTAATCTAACTGAGTTCTCCACCCCCAAAAGAGGGTTCCATTATAGTAGATCTTTATCGGATAATGCTGTATCTAAACTTTAAGAGTCTGTCCCCTTTTTAATATCCTCCGTATTGCAGAAATGCCCTGTAGATGGCAGCAATGTTGTTTCTTCCAATTCACAAATAGATGTCTTTGTAAACGGTATGACTTCGTCATTGCGTTCTGCATTAGACAATGTAGCTCCATTGAAAAAGAAGGTGATTATTCACAGGAAGCTGGCTCCTTGGTTTAGTTCAGAGCTGCGTTCCTTGAAGCACAATGTTAGGAAATTGGAGAGAAAATGGCGCTCTACACACCAAGAGGAATCCTACCTAATCTGGAGGGACAGTCTATTGTTGTATAACAAGACCCTTCGCAGAGTTAGAGCAGCATATTTTTCATCATTGAGGAGAATAAGAATAATCCTAGATTTCTCTTCAATACAGTTGCCAAACTTACCCAGAGCCACAGCTCTGTTGATCCATCCATTCCCTTAGCTCTTAGCAGTAATGATTTTATGGGATTCTTCATAATTAAAATTGATTCCATTAAAAATAAAATAATTGGCATCCTCCCAAACATGATTACCTCGTCCTCAGTAAGTGAGGCAGCATTGGAGGAATCCTTAGAACCTGCGCAGTGTCTGAACTGTTTAAAAGCAGTAGAGCTTTCTGAGCTATCTAAAATTTTAGCTTCATCTAAAACTTCTACCTGTATGTTAGACCCAATCCCAACCAAGTTGTTTAAGGAGGTATTCCCTCTGATCAGTGGTCCTATTTTAGACATGATTAATCTATCCTTGGTAAATGGATATGTACCACAGGCTTTTAAAGTAGCTGTTATTAAACCTTTACTTAAGAAACCATATCTTGATCAAGATGAGTTAGTAAATTACAGACCTATATCTAATCTTCTTTTCTTATTTAAAATTCTTTAGAAAGTAGTTGCTAATCAACTATGTGAACATTTACAGAGTAATGACCTACTTGAAGAGTTTCAGTCAGGCTTTAGAGCTCATCATAGCACTGAAACAGCTCTGGTGAAGGTCACCAATGATATTCTCATGGCCTCAGATAATGGACTTGTGTCTATACTTGTCCTGTTAGATCGCAGTGCTGCATTTGATAAAGTTGATCACAATATTCTCCTACAAAGACTTGAGCATACTGTAGGGATTAAGGGAAAAGCATTAGGCTGGTTTAAAGCTTATCTGTCGGACAGATTCCAGTTTGTTCATGTTAATAATAAATCTTCTTCAAACTCTAGGGTCACCTGTAGAGTACCACAGGGTTCAGTCCTTGGACCAATTCTATTTACTATATATATGCTTCCGATTGGCAAAATTATCAGACAGCATGTGATTAATTTCCACTGTTATGCTGATGACACTCAGCTATATTTATCCATAAATCCTGATGAATCCAATCAGTTACTTCGACTGCAGTCATGTCTTGATGACATCAAAAGCTGGATGACTTTAAATTTCCTGCATTTAAATTCTGACAAGACAGAAGTTGTAATCTTTGGGCCAGAGTCTTCAAAAAATAAAGTTCTTAATCAATCACTTAATCTGGATGGCATTAACTTGGCCTCTGGTAATAAAGTTAAAAATCTTGGTGTTGTTTTCGACCAAGACATGTCATTTAAATCCCATATTAAACAGGTTTCCAGAGTTTCCTTTTTTCACCTGAGGAATATCGCCAAAATTAGAAACATTCTGTCCAGGGGTGATGCTGAAAAACTAGTCCATGCATTTGTTACTTCAAGGCTGGACTATTGTAATTCTTTACCATCAGGAAGTCCACAAAATGCAGTTCGAAGTCTTCAGCTGATCCAAAATGCTGCGGCAAGAGTTCTGATGAAAATCAACAAGAGGGATCATATTTCTCCAATTTTAGCTTCCCTTCATTAGCTTCCTGTTAAATCAAGAATAGAATTTAAAATTCTCCTTCTAACGTATAAAGCCCTTAATAATCAAGCTCCAGCATATATCAGAGCTCTGATTACCCCGTATGTTCCTAACAGAGCACTTCGCTCTCAGACTGCAGGTCTGCTGGTGGTTCCTAGAGTCTCTAAAAGTAGAATGGGAGGCAGATCCTTTAGCTATCAGGCTCCTCTCCTGTGAAACCAACTCCCAGTTTTGGTCCGTGAGGCAGACACCCTATCTATTTTTAAGACTAATCTTAAAACTTTCCTTTTTGACAAAGCTTATAGTTAGAGTGGCTCATGTTACCCTGAGCTATCTCTATAGTTGTGCTGTGATATGCCTAGGCTGCTGGAGGACATCAGGGTCTAATTTTCTCACTCTACTGATTTCTACTGTTCTTCAGTCTACTGTTCTCCAGTTTTGCATTATATTACATTGAAATGACTGTCGTCATTTCAGCTTTTAACTTTTTGCTCTCTCTCTTTTTCTTCATAGTAGGTACACCTGGTCTGGCGTTCTGTTAGGGACCAAAGAGCCTGCAAACACGAGGAACCAAAAGGGGCCAGAGAACACGGGGAACCAAAGGGGCCAAAGAACACGGGGGAACCAAGGAGCTAGAGAACACTGATGTGCCAAAGCACAACCAGGGGGCGGCACATCAGGGAAAGGCACGAACGCTTGACTGCGCCGGGGGAAAAAGCGAGCGCTTGACAGTGCCGGGGAAAGAGCGAGCGCCACACAGCGCCAAAGGGAAGGAACGGGCGCAACACAGCGCCAAAGGGAAGGAACGGGCGCAACACAGCGCCAAAGGGAAAGAACGGGCGCAACACAGCGCCAAAGGGAAAGAACGGGCGCAACACAGCGCCAAAGGGAAGGAACGGGCGCAACACAGCGCCAAGGGGAAGGAACGGGCGCACGACAGCGGCAAAGGGAAGGAACGGGCGCACGACAGCGCCAAAGGGAAGGAACGGGCGTACTTAACGCCAAAGGGAAGGAACGGGCGTACTTAACGCCAAAGGGAAGGAACGGGCGTACTTAACGCCAAAGGGAAGGAACGGGCGTACTTAACGCCAAAGGGAAGGAACGGGCGCACTTAACGCCAAAGGGAAGGAACGGGCGTACTTAACGCCAAAGGGAAGGAACGGGCGTACTAAACGCCAAAGGGAAGGAACGGGCGTACTTAACGCCAAAGGGAAGGAACGGGCGCACTTAACGCCAAAGGGAAGGAACGGGCGTACTTAATGCCAAAGGGAAGGAACGGGCGTACTTAACGCCAAAGGGAAGGAACGGGCGTACCTAACGCCAAAGGGAAGGAACAGGCGTACTTAACGCCAGAGGGAAGAACAGGCGTGCGACAACGCCAGAGGGAAGAACAGGCGTGCGACAACGCCAGAGGGAAGAACAGGCGTGCGACAACGCCAGAGGGAAGAACAGGCGTGCGACAACGCCAGAGGGAAGAACAGGCGTGCGACAACGCCAGAGGGAAGAACAGGCGTACGACAACGCCAGAGGGACACCCGCCGGGGTGTGAGGGAAACACCGGGGCTTGGGGAAAAGAACGCCGGGGCGTGGGGAGAACGCCGGGGCGTGGGGAGAACACCGAGGCGCGAGGAAAAACGCCGGGGCGCAAGGAAGGAGATTGCCGGAGCGCAAAGAGAACGCACAAGGGAAACAGGAATATCTAAAACACCATGGAACAAGAACGGAGGGCGTACTAACACGCCGGGGAACAGAGAAAAGAGGCCGTCCTAACACGCCGGGGAACCACGAATCAGAGGGCGTCCTAACACGCCGGGAAACCGAGAATCAGAGGGCGTCCTAACACGCCGGGGAACCAAGAACAAAGGGCGTCTAAACACGCCGGGGAATCAAGCTAAACGTAAACAACCAGGAACTAGAGGGTAAGCTAAGCAGCAAGAGGCCAGTGGCGCCAGAGGGCACAGACAGCGACTTTAAGCACCGGAGGGCTCTGGCGGCGACCTGCGTGCGCTGGGCAGCGACAGGTGGGCGCACCAGAGGGCTCAGCCGGCGACATAGGAGCGCCGGAGGGCTCTGGCGGCAACCTGCATGCGCAGGGCAGTGACAGTCTGGCACACCAGAGGGCTCAGCCAGCGACATGGGAGCGCCGGAGGGCTCTGGCGGCGACCTGCATGCGCCTAAACAGGGGAACAACAAGAGGGCTAGGGGAACAGAACAGAGACACTACGGCAAGACAGAACAAAACAACTACTGAAGGGAACTAAACTAACCTAAACAGAGCAAAAACAAACAAAGAAAACAGAAGGGTGTAGGGACCTAGAAAGCGCAGGGACCTTAGAGAGCGCAGGGACCTTTAAAAGCGCTGGACTCCATCCAACGCAGGAACCCAGATGGCGCAGGAACCCAGACACATAAATACTAAGGGGGGGAAAAAATAAAGACAAACAAAACTTAATAAAGAAAAAACAAATACAGAACAAGACTAAAACTATAGGGCTAGGACAGAAATTACGGGGGCTAGACAGGGACTACAGGGCTGACGAAGCTACAGGGCTAAAACCGGATCTACAAACAAGACTGACAACTAGGAAAGGAACCAAACGCTAAAGCAAAACTATGAAACGGAACAGAACAGGGAGTCTAAGGTAAAAAAAACTGGAACTAAAAAACAAAACTCAGAAGACTAAAGGCGAACCTAGAACACTAAATCAGGGCTATGGCTAAAACAAGAATACGGAGAACAAAAACCCGAACTAGCTGACTAAAAACAAAAACTAGAATGCTAAAGAAAAACCCGATTGACTAGTATAACCCTGGACACAAAAACCCAGACAAAACCAACAAAATAAAACACAATACTCAAAACAACATAAATCCCAAAAAATCCTAAGTAAACCAAAAACTAAGGTTGAGCCAAAACAAAAGAACAGAAGGTGGAAATAATTCTTCTAAAACAATAAAAAATATACAAAAAGACTAGAAACTAAAGCAGAACTAGAACACAACAAAACCTGAATTACTTTAAGAAATCTAAGAAACGTTAAGTAATTAAAAAATAACTCAAAAACCAGGACCCAAAAATAACTTAAAACAAAACAGAAACCAGGACGTGCTGGACAGCAAAGTCTTTGTATGCTGGGCAGCGGCAAAAGTCAACGCTGGGCAGCGACGACGAGGAGCGCCGTCTTTAACGGCTGCGCAGCGTAGGAGGCGGAACTTGCGAAAGACGAACCAGGAAACAGAGTCAGAAGCGGGGCGTCGCGGATGCGACCCCGGCAGACAAACCAGAAGTGTGACGTCGCAATCCAGCGACCATGGCGAGACAAAAACAGAGGCAAGGCGTCGCCGCACGGCGACCCAGGCAAGATGAACCGGAGGCGGGGTGTCGCCACACGGCGACCCCGGCGAGATGAACCGGAGGCGAGGCAGATCCTACCAGCTTCTACGCCAGGCTCTGTGCGTGCTCGGGTTCATCCCTGGGCCGGTCCATAATGTTATGATATATTTTTCTGGGATGAACCCGGACACAGCACGCACACACAGAGTCAGTTCTTATGAGTGAGTTTTATTGAATAGTGTGGAAGATGGATGATGAGACCAGAGTCTTTCAACGGACGGAGGTGAAGGGTGTAGAAGCTGGCCGGCAGGAGGAGTGTGGAGAGACTGACCGGGAGGAACTCTGGAGCCGAGCAGAGCATCAGAGCCGAGCGCTGGAGAGCAGAGCGTCAGAGCCGAGCGCTGGAGAGCAGAGCGTCAGAGCCGAGTGCTGGAGAGCAGAACGTCAGAACCGTGCAGTGGAGAGCCGAACCTCAGAGCCGTGCACTGGAGAGCAGAACCTCAGAGCCGAGCAGTGGAGAGCAGAACGTCAGAGCCGTGCAGTGGAGAGCAGAACGTCAGAGCCGTGCAGTGGAGAGCTGAACGTCAGAGCCGAGCAGTGGAGAGCTGAACGTCTGAGCCATGCAGTGGAGGGCTGAACGTCTGAGCCGTGCAGTGGAGGGCTGAACGTCTGAGCCGAGTTCTGGAGAAAAACTGTCGGAAAGTCTTTAGGCTGACTGTAACAAGACCAGGTGAAAGGAGTCTTCAGGCTGACGGTAACAAACGGAGCTGACAAGAATACTGGCAGGGACTGAGCGGGAGTGAACGCTATGGACCGGCGACGGGAACAAAAAGAGGTGAGTCTTATAAAGCGGTGGAAACAGGTGGAAGCAGTTGTGGGTTAATTGCGCCTGCCAGGTGAAACCGATCAGGCTGCGCAGGAACAAGAGAGAGGGAGAGAGGCTCAGCATGCAGCCAATAAGCTGCATCCTGACACCATCAGGTCATTTTACAGCACCCGTTCTACTCCAACGAACCTCTGAAGCTGCTCTGCTTCACCTTCACTCTTCTTGTAATCAATTCCTCTCTCAGTTCCTCTTCAATAGATACCATCCTCATGTCAAAAATCCTGCATTCACCTTTTAACATCATTTGACATGCACCGTTTTTCCAACACATACTGAATCTCCATACACAATCAAAACTCATGTTTAAAAAGAACATATCAGTTACATAACAGAAAAGTTAATAGATATTAGTATATTTTCAGAACAGCAAACCTGTACACTGGTAGGTGCTCAATCAGTTGCCTGAAGGAAACGTTTAACCATTTCCCTTATCCATTTTGTCTGGTACTCAAAACATGGAGAGAAAGGAAAATATGAGGAAACATTTCATCCAACTGCACATACCATTTTAATTGTTCAGCAGCAGCGCTCGGGTGCCACATACATATTGCTAAAAATAACAGCGTTTTTCCTTAAAGATTCCTTAAAGTTACCAATCTGTGTGGTTCCTGTCATAGATCGGATTGACATTTGGCAGGTCAGATGAAGGTAGGTAGGACCATTGGACTTTGCATTCAAGGCTTCTATAGGTGGAACATATAAAAGAACACCAGATGCTGCGGACTCTGTTCACAGTCCCAATAGATGTGAGCATCCCTTCCCCCACGTGTTGCAACGGCAGATGCTATTATTTCTCTGAGGAACATCTCAGTAACAAAGTCTCAGTCTACAACTCAGAATCTGATGAAACATGTGGCTCCAATGTGTGCTGAAAGTTTATGCAGTCATTTCCCTTGACAGCTTGGGATCTGTGCTGTTTATCCTGCCTTGGCCATCCTTCTCAGGGTGTGTAAACATTGTTCAAGTGGAGCATTATCCCCTTGGTGGGGGTACTGACATTTTGGAGGTGAGGTCATATTAGGATTTGGTGACTCCATGCCAGGCTGACCTGCCGGTGGGGTAAGATAAACTACACAGTCCCTTGTCCAATGTCCCTGGGCACCACAGTTATAGCAGATGTCAGTGGGTGTTTGTTAAGTTCTGCCATATCTGCCTCGTCCTTTCGGCCCCGTGCTCCTTCGCCCACGCTCATACTGACCACCAAACTGCCATCTGCTACCATGTCCAGGACCAACAGACCTGTAATTAGATGAAAGATAGAAAACAGGAGGAGGCAGCCCCCCTCCTTGAATTAAATTAGACTGAGGTAGGAATGTCAGGGTTAGAGCACCTTGAGAAGTAACTGCTGATACATTCATATATTAAATTTTTGCTTTCTCTTACTTTCCGTTTTGCTTCCAGTAGCTGTATTTTAGTAATTTAACTTGTAATTCCTCTACCTCTTGCTTTGTCTTTCTCTCCTCCCTTTGAGCCACATGCAAATAGTGTACCAAATGTTCCCAGCGAGCGTATCCACCAGTGGCGGCTGGCCCATAGGGGGCGCTTGGGCGCTGCCCTCCCTAGATGTGGAGGGGAAAAGTCAAAATATATATAGATTTTAAAAGTATTATTAATGTCAGTTTTTACTTAATAGTACGTGGCTACATGTAATAACAATTATTAAAACACTTTTACTAATTGACTACCAATTGACTCTCATTTAACAGTGCATTTCCACCAACAGAACGTATCATTTCTCTTCTTCTACACTTGTGGGGCTGTCACTCAAGGAGCCCCACAAGTGTAGCGAAATAACCAATCGCATACTGTTGCTAGGGAAAATTTATAAATATTTGGCCAATCAGCATCGCTAAATGAATGGCTTTGGGGCTCCATGGAGTCTTTGCCCTTGCTACACAGTTGATATGTGTATAGACCAGTTCACACGTGACGTCACGAGCTACATCCGGGTCACGGTGGTAGACAAAAACTACTGTTTTCGCTTACCATCGTGACAAAATGGGTGAATTAGAGCGTACTTTTAGTTTATTTTTGGAATCTAAACAATGCCTATGACTTGTTGTGCTCCCGGTTGCGCACAGAGAGGCATTCCAAATCGTCGGATGTACGTTTCTTTCGTTTACCGAAGGACGAAGAAAGAAATGGATAATTTCAATAAAAAGGACGCAGGCAGACAATCCTAATCGACTCTGTGGGAGCCGTCATACCACGACAGAATTTGCAGTCTACACTCCATCCCTGGTAAATACAACTTAATTTTGCACTAGTCATTGTTTTACTTAAATCATTATATAAATAAAAAAAAAATAGGATATATATTTAATTCAAGACGTAAAGTTTGTTTCGTAATAAGTGTACATGTACAATGTATGCAAACCCTCTGGCATGAGTCTGTGAAAAGGATTAATAAGACAAAAACTCCAAAGTAATCCTTTTGTGAACAATGTTTTTTTTTATTAAATGCTTATTGTGGAATTGTAGTAATTTTCCGACTTAATTTAAATGCATGTGCTGGGTTAGGCAGGGAAATCTATTGGCCAGCCCCACCAAGATTTTTTTTCACCAGCCGCCACTGGTATCCACAACCATTCATATCAGGATTTAAGTTTGTCAGCTGAGATACTGAAAAAGGTACACCCTTTAACACTACTTCTCTAAATATCCATCCATCCATCCATTTTCCAAACCGCTTCTCCCTCATGGGGTCGCGGGGGGTGCTGGTGCCTATCTCCAGCGTTCACTGGGCGAGAGGCGGGGTACACCCTGGACAGGTCGCCAGTCTGTCGCAGGGCAACACAGAGAGACAAACAGGACAAACAACCATTCACACACACACTCACACCTAAGGACAATTTGGAGAAGCCAATTAACCTAACAGTCATGTTTTTGGACTGTGGGAGGAAGCCGGAGTACCCGGAGAGAACCCACGCATGCACAGGGAGAACATGCAAACTCCATGCAGAAAGACCCAGGGGTGTACTCGAACCCAGGACCTTCTTGCTGCAAGGCAACAGCGCTACCCACTGCACCACTGTGCAGCCCTTCTCTAAATAATTCACCCAAATTGGACCGAATTGTTTTAGGATCCACACCTGTGTGTTTGATCCATTCTTCTGCGGCCTGATTTATGTATTTCTTCGGTTGCTGTTGTGCAGTGTTGTACTGAAATCTCGGACACAGTAAAAGTATAGGTATCTCTATAAAATATGACTTTGGTAAAAGTCCAAGTCACTGACTGAGATGTTACTTGAGTTAAAATCTTAAAGTATCTGAAATGTCTTTAATTTTTTAGATTTTGGTAAACTTTGAAAGTCAAATTCACTTGAAATAATATAAACAGCCAAGTGCAGGAGAAATTTAGACCAAGTTTAGACAGAAAATACAACCTTTTTGTAAGCTTTCAGTTTTCCTTTTTCAAGTAAGGTCAGTGCTATGCACTGTAAAATTGTACACAACCAAGTGCAGGCAAAATTTAGACCAGGGGGTTTATACTAAGAACATGGTTAATTGATAAAGCAGGTCTAGTCAACCTACAGGAAGTACTGCCTGCCTGCCTGCCTGCCTGCCTGTCTCAAACTTAGGAAGCTCTGCTGAAGTGGATACGGGAAAATGCTGTGTAACTGCATCTTCCAAGGAAGAAATTACTAAAGCCAATTAAATTTCATCAGGCATATGGAACGTTTGAGCAACACTTTCAATATCAGCTACAGCAGAAGCTGACACATTACATCCTAAATGGCTCTAAAATCAGTTTTGTGCCTTTGTTTTCAATACAGCCAGCCATGATCGACCACCAGCAGCAATGCTGGGAAGTCTATTCACCAGGAGTTGCACATCACCAAAAGACTAAGGGGAAAAAATTCCTTGGCTCCTAAATTACTTTGTAACAAGGGCATCTGCATTTTGGTGGGACTTTGAGAATGTGGTTGCATATAATAAATACTTTGGGGTCCGTCCTGTGATTTTTCCCTTAATACTTTCCATTCCTGCTAATTTCTGCCACTCTGCAATATCAGTATCTATAACAAAATGATGCAAGCCATTAACATTTGTCATAGATTCCTCAACATTAGCTGCTTCATTTGAGGATTACTCCAAAACTGACTGATGACTAGATGCAGGGCTAACAAAATCTATCAAATCAGTATAGAAGAAAAACAGTCTCATTGGAATCTGCCTTTTTTTTAAACTGAATTTTAAACACTGATTTTTTTAACACCGAATTTCAAACAATGAATTTTTTTAGACATTGAATTTGTTACACTGAATTTTAATCTGGTAAAAATTTGCCAGCAAATAAATTCACCTGCAAAAATTCAGCTGCAAATTTGTTGACCTTTTGATGAACTCAGGCCAAAGCAATCTGCACTCGATAGAGTCGAGCGACTTTTATCCAATGAAATCGGCTCATTTGGTCACGTGACAACAGCTGGGCTCAGCTTTCTTCCCGGCTGAATAGAGCTGAATGAGGAGTTATTCTACTTAAATAGATATGATTACAAAATGTCAGGCAGCTAATAGACAGCCATTTGAGTTTTACATGTAATCGGACTGGGTGAAACAACTGAGCCGATCACAAATAGAAGAAGCGGCCGGCGGCCGACTGCTTCTTCCGGATCAAACCAAGAGCCTTGGCAGACAAGGGTGCTGCACTAGTTGTGATTGGCTCAAGTCCAGTCCACTTAGATGAAAAACTCTAATGGAGATCTATTAGTAGCTACCTGACGTTTTGTAATCATATCTATTAAATAAGAAAAAGTCTAATTTCACCCTATTTTCAACGGAAGTACGGAGGCAGTGAGTTGACGGTTTTCTGTGCCAGACTTCCTGCGGGTCACTTCCTGTCTAGCGAGGATGCTGAAAAGCCACTCATGCAGCTACTTGGTCTCAAATTACTCGTAAATATGACTTCAAAGAAGACTGGGATCGTTTGTACGGTTAGACGTTGTAATAATAATGGGTGTAGAAGAAAGGTTAATGCTGGAGTGTTTTAATCATCAACGGTGTACAAGAGCTGCTGATGCGATGCGAGGTGCCCTACTTACTTTAGCCGAAGAACGAGAAATCCCTCAATCTATGGTTAAAAGCTTTAAGTCTGAAGAAACCGACGAAGCGACCGTATTTTTTTAATTTTGTAGACAAAAGACCGACTGAAGACCAACGATGCCAGAAAAGTGGCTGGGCTACAAAGTTGCATTAAAAGCTCCAAGGTGTGTCCATTTTGATAAAACATATGCTTTCACACGAAGACCACAGTCATTTAGCTTTGTTCTCCCTGTAAATTATTATCTGGATATATTTACAACCCCACAAATTGGTATGGAATTACGTTTGTAAAGTTAGACAATGAAAGATTTAGAGCAAAATATTTTTAGCCTGTCATAAGAGATAAAAGGCAGGGTTAATTTTTCTTTTTTGTTATTCATATATCTTTAAACTAGTCAGTTCCAAATAAAATATTTAATGAACAAGTTATATGTTTAGCTCCAAAGTTAACGTTTAGTATATAAACTAAACGTTTACTTTGGAGTTAAATATTTAAGTTGAAAACTAAATATTTGGTTTGCAGCATAATACTTAGTTTACAAACTAAACATTTAGCAGTTTAATTAAATAGACTTTGGAACTGTGACATTTACAAATGTATAACATGGTGGAAATCTGACCCAAAATATTGCTATTATATCTTGACTGTGTAACCTTACAAATGCATCCCAGATACTAACTCAGGGTGTTTATAAAAACTGATAGGAATATGTGATATGAATATTTGAATGAGTAATGATCCAGGTGTTGTTCTATTAGCTTGGTGTTAACATAGTTTTAAGTAGTCTTGATATATTTTATGCTGTCTGCTAAACTGATTGTGGTCTTGTGTTTGACAGATGACCGCCACTGTGATGCAGAGGCTGACCAGACCGCTCCATAATCAGTCACCTATGAATAAAAATGCTGACACTACAGGCACTGATGATCACACCTAGGAGAAAAAAGAAGAAGAAAAAATAATGTATGTGGTAGGGAAGGGGCTGGCTCCTGGAGTATCTTTGGCCTGGCGATGAAGTGACGGCATACAGAGGCTTTATCATCAGAGATCTGCTTGAGAGGTGATTTAACCTTGTTCTACCAGAATTCACCCATAAAAGGAGGATGGTTTTCTAATGAGGGTCTAACTGCCACAAGGATTGCAGATGTTCACATACATGTGGAAAGAGTTATCAGGAGGCTCAACGTTTTCACAATAATCTCCCAGACTGTAACCATCAACTTGGTATATAAAAATGGACAAAATCTTTCGAATCTGTGCAGCCCCTGTGAGCATGCAGGGGGAATCATCCAAGAAGATGCTGTCTGAGCGGAGAAGCCAAAAAATATCCCGATTAGTTATATTCTACTGTAAATCAGTGGAATTACAGGACTGTCTCAGAAAATTAGAATATTGTAATAAAGTTCTTTATTTTCTGTAATGCAATTAAAAAACATGAAATGTCATACATTCTGGATTCATTACAAATCAACTGAAGTATCGCAAGCCTTTTATTGTTTTAATATCGCTGATTATGGCGTACAGCTGAAGAAAACTCAAAAATCCTATCTCGAAATATTAGAATATTTCTTCAGACCAAGTAAAAAAAAATATTTATAAAAGCAAAACAAAATCAAACATTTGAAAATGTCCATTAATGCACTCAGTACTTGGTTGGGAATCCTTTTGCACAGATTACTGCATCAATGCGGCGTGGCATGGAGGCATGGAGGTGTTATGGATGCCCAGGATGCTTCAATAGCGGCCTTTAGCTCATTTGCATTGTTGGGTCTGGTGTCTTTCAGCTTCTTCTTCACAATACCCCACACATTCTCTATGGGGTTCAGGTCAGGGGAATTGGCAGGCCAATCAAGGACAGTAATGCCACGGTCAGTACACCAGTTACTGTGAGACTCTTATGTAGTCTCTTAACCACTACCATACTTGTGATTTAGTTTACTGAACCAAGCTGAGTGTTTTTCAAGGCTCAGGAAACCCTGCAGTGTTTCGAGTTAATTAGACGATTCAAGTGATTAGTTGAATAGCCTACTAGTATAGTTTTTCACGAGATTCTAATATTTTGAGATAGGATATTTGGGTTTCTTAAGCTGTAAGCCATAATCAGCGATATTAAAACAATAAAAGGCTTGCGATATTTCAGTTGATTTGTAATGAATCCAGAATGTATGACATTTCATGTTTTTTAATTGCATTACAGAAAATAAAGAACTTTATCACAATATTCTAATTTTCTGAGACAGTCCTGTATAATACATTAGAATGTGTTTTGGATCTGTGCTTTTAAATATTTCTTCTTTTAGCACCTTGATGTTTTGGAATTAATTTTTCATTTTTAATAACTTAAGTATTGTATATCCATATTTTCAGACTATTCAGATGTTTACATATGCAAAAGTTGTGTCCAACTAAAATGTGTACCATTAAATTTCACAATCAATGTGACTTGGTAATTTAATTTGCATTTAATAATACTTTAATCAAGTGGATGTTGTCCTAAGCACATGTAACAACCTAAAGTGTATCTTATGTACATAAACTGGCAAGAAGATACAATATTTAATTTATTAAATTTCTTAATTTGGGCAATTTCTTTACATTTAATGTAAATACATTTTACTTTTAAAATGGTAAAACATTGTTAAGTTTAAACATTTCACTTATAGCACATTTGTAGGCCATCTAATTATTTGTGGTGCAGGAAACACCCATCATTCTGCCTTTTGGGGATGGCGCTGCTCATCTGTTCAGGACAATCCAGTCAGACAACGGCAAACTGCACTTTTTAACAAAATTAAAGTAATTCTTTATTTATAGTACAGTCCTTGGTGTCATTTATATAAAAGTATAACATTAACAAATATCAGGAAGGTAAGTAGAAATTATGGATAGTATATATAGTGATAACTATAAAGTATCCATATTTTTATACTTACCGTCCTAATATACATCCAAATTGCCATTTAAGCTTAGACTGTTAATGATTAGAAAGGTGTGCTTACCTTTACAGACAGGAAGAGGTGGTATGCTGACAGAATAACCTGAATGACCTTAAGCAGCATCAATGAACCAGAGATCAGACTTTCACTTATCTTGAAAAGATGCACAATCTGTTGATTAGAAAATAAAAAAACATTTACATACACCAACATTTATTTCACAAATGCTTTAAAGCCAATGTTTTCATTAGCTCTTTAACGCTGATACCGTAACATATAAACTGGAAATAAAGTTACAGCTTCATTCTAAAGCTAACTTACATTTTAACGTGACAAGCTTGCATCAAGAGGTTTAAGGCCAAACATCAGATTGGTAAAATTTCAAACTTCAAGTCAGTCTGAATGTTTTGATATCCAATTATAACATCAGTTCAACCCCGAACATTTAGCACTGCTATCTTTGTAACAATAACTGACCAGCAATCTAATTACAACGAGGCAACAGCTGATTTGACTCGGACCATTCATTAACCTACCGTCCATAAGATCCCCGCTGCATGACTGAAGGACTTCCCCTGGAGCCGCAGCACCAGAGCACTCTGGTAGCTCCAGGTGATGTAGTCAGGATCCAGCAGAGTGAACGTCGGACTTGCTTTGGCTTGAATGGGCATCACCCTCAATGAATACCAGCTTATCCATGTTGCTATTTATAAACTCTGTGCCAACTTTTCCACTGCGGAGGTTCGGCTCGGTACATTGGCATTGTAGAGCCGTCCGCACCAAGTGCCGACACAAAACGGTTAGAAAATTTCCTCGTTCGTTATACAAGTCCACTTCTTCATGTCTTCCTCTCAGTCATGAATAGTTTGAGGCTGTGGCACTTCGATTGCTCTGCAATTTTTGGAAATTTTGCGACAGTTAACCATTACAGTGAAGCTAATGTTATTTTACTTAGGACAGGGCTGAAACGGAAGTTTCCCGGCTGTTCTGTCACGTGACCAAGTGAGCTGATTTCATTGGATAGAAGTCGCTCGACTCTATCAAGTGTTGATTGCTATGGCTTTAGTTCACCAAAAGTCCTTTGTAGCTAAATTTTTTGCAGGTGAATTTTTTGCAGCTGAAGTTTTGCAGTTGAATTTTTTGCAGCTGAATATTTTGCAGCTGAATTTTTTGCAGCTGAATATTTTGCAGCTGAATTTTTCACAGGTGAATTTTTTTCTGGTGAATTTTTACCAGATTAAAATTCAGTGTAAGGAATTCAATGTCTAAAAAAATTCATTGTTTGAAATTCGGTGTTAAAAAATTCAGTGTTTAAAATTCAGTGTTAAAAAAGGCAGATTCCAATGAGACGGTTTTTCTTCCATAAATCAGCAGCATTGCCCTTTTGCCAAACACAATTAAGCTCCATTTTACAGTTTAACCTTTAACTTTTAGTTCTGCTCACTTGTGTTTTCCCAGACCTGCAATGAGCAGAAGCTGTCAGGGTGATGTTTCCTGCTCTCTGTTAATCAGCTAGATTTAAATCTGGTGTATTATATTCACATATATCTATTATAACTAGAGCTATCAAACACTGAAAAAATTTTAATCACCATTTATTCGCAAATTATATATTTTTTTCTAGAAGTGTAAAAACTAATTAAAATTATGCTCTTACAAAAAAGTATCTTCCTTTTTTTTAATTTTTTAATTACCTCAAGCAAATGTTTAATGCTCCCCCAAATTTCCAACAACTTTTCCCAAGTTCTAACCTCTTTCTGACATTTAAGCTATGGTTTAAAATAAAATTTACTCTAAAACTCACCGTCATGCCAGCCGTGTTTTCTCCAATGAAACTCTCTCATCAGCTGCTGTTCACACTTCAAATCACTTTTCTCCGTTCAAAACTTTTCCTG
This sequence comes from Fundulus heteroclitus, assembly GCF_011125445.2. Taxonomy (NCBI): domain Eukaryota; kingdom Metazoa; phylum Chordata; class Actinopteri; order Cyprinodontiformes; family Fundulidae; genus Fundulus; species Fundulus heteroclitus. Next base: position 33,935,163 of record NC_046379.1, on the reverse strand, counting down.
CGCTTCAACAAAAAGCTATTAATGCATTAACCTTTTTTCCGAATGATTTCCAAATTCCCCTTCACTTTTCACCCATATCCTAGCCAGATTCTTGCTCCATAATGAACACTTTTTACTTACTCAAATGTAATCTGCTCCACAGTACTTCTCCACTGTAAAGCCAACAGCCGCAGGGAAATTCTCGCCATCTTGGAGACACACACACACACACACACATACACATACAGACCCCCACGATACGCGCGCACACACAGAGACCCAGACTTAGGAGCTGCGAACTCCCGCAAACTCTGCTTCTCTTCTCACACAATGGATCCCATTTTAACCGAGACAAACTGTTGGAAAAGACATGACAAACACAACACAAGACAGACAGCTTGCGCGACAAGGAGTCCTCTGCGACCTTTCCTTTTGACGGAACCTACTCTCATTTCTTTTAATAACTCCTGGTCTAACCGCCGTGCTTCCAGAACCCCGTTCTTGAGCTGAGAAACAACCCAAATTGTTTCTCTGGGATCCCTTTTAAATCTCTTTTCTTATCAGCTACATCTATTTAAGAAATTTAGCTGTCTTTGTTTCAACTTTTAAAGATGTTAACGTATCTTAACCGTACCAGTTCCCTGCTTCTTTATGAGCGTCCCTAATTCTCAAGAGGTAGCGCAACCCCTCAGCCCTAAAGTCACCAGTCTCGTCAGCCTGGTTTGTGCGTGGCCAATCCTCCGGACATATGTTTTGTCTTTATCTTTTTTATTTTCCTACAGTCTCACCATTTAAGTTTCTCGACTGTATCTTTTTGTCCTACAGTCTCACCATTTAAGTTTCTCGACTGTATCTTTTTTTGTTCTACAGTCTCACCATTTAAGTTTCTTGACTGTTATTCTGTTTTGTACAGTCTCAACATTCCATGTTTCTTGACTGTTATTCTATCTGATTTGTACAGCCTCAACATTCAATGTTTGACTGTTTTGTTTTTCAACAGATATTTTCAACAGAAATTCCATTCAAACCTCTCATAAAAGTTGCTCTGTTTAACCCCTGATATTTTGAGAAAATAGCTTCTCATCCACAGCACCACCATGTCTAAATTATAGCCAATGGAGAATTAAAAATCTCCTTACCTTTTGTTGGATCGGCCTTGTGGTGCAGTAAACAATTACTCCTTCATGCCAAAATTTAAAAGATTTCTCCACTTACTGTCAAATCCAGGTCACGACACCAAATTGTTCAGTTTAATACCGGCCTGCTCCTGCTTAGCTCTGAAGGCCCGTCTTACCCCAGTTTAAGATTTGACAGTAGAGGAAACCAATTGATCAGAGGAAAAACATTTAAAATATGCATATTTAATTCATTAGGAATTCCCAACGGAGACAAAAGTTACATTACCATTGTTACCTACGTGCTTCTCCCAGGCATTGCAGCTTTTGTCTGATCTAAGTTTGCAAAGACATCCTTTTAATACAATGACTGCCCCTTCAATCTCTTCAGGAGGGTTGGTGTCAAATTTGGGTTTATCTGTTCGAACAAAGAGGCTGTTCTTCTCTGCAAGGGGTCAAGCCAAATGACCTATCCCGGCCATAAACCAAATCTTTATCTTACCCTCAAAGGGGGAGACACATACCTGAGGCCTGGGGAGTTTCTTTTATTATTCTCCATACAACTGCCTGATTAATGTAACAACTAAGATATTTATTTTTCTCAACACTTCCAATTTCTGCCTTTCTGAGGTGTGAGAAGTGAATTATAACCATTACATTCTTTGAGTGGCCTTTTGCATTAGAGCAGCAAAAAAGACTTATTTAGGTGTCAGAAGGACCAAATTAGGTCTCCCCACAAGGTGTAAGCAGTGTTTCCACACACCCTAGATTTTGGACTGCTCTCTTCTGTTTTAGCGCACAAATTGTCTGAATCATGTTAAATTTGAATTTCACTTGGTTTAAAAGTAAAATTCAGTGCTGCTGTTTCTAATGACCGGCCTCATAGAATGTTCCTTTGCAGCATATTTGGCTTCCAATTTCTGCCTGTGGTGTGAGAAGTGATTTATAACTATTACATTCTTTGACAGCCCACTTGCATTAGAGCAGCCAAATTTACTTATTTAGGGGTCACAAGGACCAGATTTGGTCTCCCCACAAGGTTTAAGCATTGTTTCCACACACCCTAGTTTTAGTTAGGGTTTTTGTTACCTGACTCCGCCAGATAGATTTGCTCCGCATATCCATCTGGAAACCTTCCGTTGAAGTAACTTTGGGAAGGGGCGAAAATACTGGTTAGCTGATTGGCCTATGTTGGTGATAGACGGGCCAAATAAACCAATCAGATTCGTCGTCGCTCTGTTACGAGCGACGACGAAAACACAACCACAAGCCAAGCTACTCTTGCTGCTGCAGGTAAAGGCTCGTTAGCTCAGCAAAGAAATACTCTGTAATTCCGATAAAACTTGCTCGATAGCCACGCTAACGCTAGTTTCATCGGCTGAAGCCGCCATGTTCTTTAGACTGAACTGACGCGCTTCCCGTTGCGTCACACCTCAACCCGCCTCAAAGCCAACGCTGATTGGACGTTCGTTTGGTGAACGGCTCCAAATTTTCTTCAACGGAGAGTATCCAGACTGATCTGCGAGTGAAACCTTGAAAACTCGCGAGATCAGGATGGTCTCACGAGGCTAGGGTTTTTGACCAACGTGTATAATCTGATCCAATTTATATAATCTGATTGAATTTGACTTTGGAAAGTGCTTTGAGATTACATGTTTCATGAATTGCCACTATATAAATAAAATATTATTGAACTGAATTAATTTGCATCCATCCATTTTCTAACACGCCTATCCCTTGTGGGGTCGCGAGGGTTGCTGGTGCCCTTCTCCAACTGGTCGCCAAGCTATTGCAAGGCAACAGAGGCAAAACCATTCTCGCACACACTCACACCTAAGAAGAATTCAGCAAGGCCAATTAACCCAACAGTCATGTTTTTGGACTGTGGGAGGAAGCTTGAGTACCTGGAGAGAACCCAAACATTCACAGGGAGAACATGCAAACTCCATGCAGGGCAAGGGTAGGACTTGTACCCTCTTGTTCCGTGGCAACAGTGCTACCCACTGCTGCACTGTGCAGCCCACAAGTTTAATATGAAAAAAGAAAAATTTAAATTTAAGCTGTACAGCAGTAGTGAAAGATATATTTTTAGATAGGAAGGTGTTAAAGTTAAAAATTGAAGGAAACTCAGTTGATTTACAGAACAATGTAATATTTTAGTCTGATTTTTTTGTTGCACACATTAACTGCAAAGAGATCCACAGACCCAAACTCTCATCTAAATTGACAGCTCTGACATGTCGCTGCAGGTTTTTAGTAGAACCTGCTCTCAAAGTTATTTTCATTCTGCAATGAAGCTCTGCTTTGTCGTCCACAAAAACTAGAAACCAGATAATTTGTTTTCTGTCCCTCATAGTTGATTTCACAGGACAACCTAACAAGCTCACTCTCCACTCACAGCTCCACAATCTGCACCCCTCTCCCAGGGGCCTTTATAAACCTCAAATTTCATGTGGCTCTCTCTCATACTATACTGATTGTGAAGAAAGTACATGATGCCATATCCAACACCATGCAAAAGAAATGAATTAGGAATCATAAAAACTATTTGCAACTAACCTTTTTTGCAGATGAAAAACTAAGGTGACGTAACACACTGAGTGAGCCAGAGACAGAAAGAAAACCACAATATAACTTCATCCCATTTTTCAGATAATTTTAATGATAAAGTAAAATATACAGAAGTTAAACTCCCATAGAAACATGTAAAGTCAGGTATTGTTCTACCATCTAATTGCAAGACGTGTAAAAAAAGAAAAAGATATATCCATCAACTTTTTATGCTTAGCTAAACCACAGTTTTGACTTTGTCTAAAAGGTTTGGAATCTTGACCTGTAAGAATTAATTCCATTTCAATGTATAGGTATACATAGCCAGTCGTCTTTTTTTTTTTTTCCAATTGCTCACTTAACAAAAACATTCTTCTATCAGTTTCTTGGTGAAAACGTCAAGATCATCCACCCAATTACAAAGTAGAAGAGAAACACAGGATATATTGCAAGCGCTTTGCGATTGGAAAGTTGACTGTCTGCGAGGAATGCCGTGGAAGCAAAGGTGGACCAGCCAAAAGATGCTGTCACCACTGCCAGTCGCACAGCAAAGCTCACCATCCCCGAACCACTGAGTAGGACAATCCGGCACACAACTAGGGCCATTGTCAGAGGCATAATGCAGTATCCCAACACACAAAGACTCTGGAAGAAAGAGATGGTCCCACCTAGGAGTTTGGAGTTGAGAGTGATGACAATGGAGCCAAACCAAATGATGACAAAGACCTGGAATAAGAGATATAAAAAAAAAAAAAAATAAGACAAGTGTCAAATGACTGGAAAATTTACGATCGATTGATCAATAGATCGATATTGTAGTTTTTGTCTGTGCAATGTTATTTTGTTGATTCAGTGCAGTTGTTTGCCAATGGTGGATTCTTTATTATGTGCTTAATAATTTCATGCTTTAAACATAAATCCAGGAGAAGCTGAAATTTGGAGGCCCCCCCCCCCCCCTTTTTTTTTTTTTTTTTAGTTGGGCAGGTTTTACATTGTGTTTGGGCTGGAAACACCGAATGTAGTGCTCGGTCCATTCACTTAACTCAAAAGTCTGACATAAGCATAGCACTGTGGTAAACAAGCACTGGTGTCAGGCTGAACACCGACTGAAGTAAACATTCATACAAAAAGAGGTAACTACAGTAACAGGATCACAACAAAGCAGTTTTATTCTGCTTTCCAGAAACTCAAGTTTTTCAATTTGGCCGAGGGGCCGTAGCTGCTGTAGCTAACCCTCCTAGCATGAATTTTACTCCAGTGCTGATTTTCCCAACCAAAATAAAGGGCACTGCTTCCTGCTCACTCCACTGATCTCCATTTATTCTCTGGATATCCGATTGGCTGAAAACTTGAAGTCATTGGCTACCATCTTGATACTCCCTACTGTCATGGATTCACGTAATAAACAAGCCGACGTGTGTAGTTACTTGCAATATTATTAAAGGCAGAAATGTGTTTGTGTACATACACATGCTGTGTATGTAATGTATAGATATACATGTACACTTGAGTATGTGTATAGCAGTATGCAAATCTTGTATTTGCATTTTCTACAATGAGAAGATATATTAACCATGAGTGGTCTCTTATTATTGGGAGTTTCCATGTGAATCTTTGGACATTGAAGAATAATAGTGCATTTCTTGTTACTATGAGCATAAAGCAAAATATTAATTTGATGTTGCCCATTTAGCAAATTTATGTGATTTTGCTAGTGTAGAAACTGAAGCTCTGTGGAGTGATTAAATTGGTTCATTAATTTAGCTGTATTGTAAATCTATGTCAGATTTAAAGGCTAATGCACAGACAGCATAAAAGTATATGGTATCATGCATGCACAATTTGTAAATAGAAAAATACTATAGCTTGATGTAAAATCTTGAAATTATTTGTAATTTGTAATTACCAAAACAATGTAATTAATACATGTATATTATATGTACATCAATTTAGCACTTTTGGCACATCAAATAGTGTGTATGTGCAGGCGCGGATTCAGGCGGGGGCGCGCGCACCCCCCTTTTGGAGACCAAAAGTATTTTTTAAAGAGCCCGAAATTTTAAACATCCTTCATAGAATTAAGATTAATAGCCAGTACCTGTCATTTAGAACGCACTGTGACGCCGGCTCGGCATAAATTGTCGTCGCAGTCAGGCATAAATTGTCGTCGCAGTCACCGATACTGGGGGCGGCATTTAGTGCCCAAATATGGGCAGTAATGACGGCCTGAAGTGACATCCTGTGTTGTTTCTTAGCAGAGAGGCACTGCACTTACACAGCTGCGATAAACAATTGTTTCGGATTCCCAGAGGACTTCACCATTGAAATTTTCTAGAGCTATTGTTGAATCAACAATACCCACATGCATGGCAGTTTGATGTTGCAATACATCGGGTAAAAGTGGAAAAACATCACAAAAATAAGGAGACAGCTGCCGCAGCAGACAGATTCAACTCACATCGTTCCTTTTTGGTCTCCTTGCCTCAAACTGGTACGGCTGGATTTTGTCAAAAATCAGGTTGCTGTCAAGAAAGTCTTCTATATATTCCAAATCACTCTCAGATGATGATGATAAATCCATGAAACTCCATCACCATCGCCAATGGGGTACCGCGCACGTGACGTCACCGTCTCAAGAGCAACGCCCCTTTTGCCGCTTAGGTAGGGCATACAGGAGAGAACACACGGATAACCCAGCTATTACAAGCGCAACAGAACCAGCGATATGACCGACTTTACAGCCGTTAAACTTTCCCAAGACGATGTCCCAGGCACACGGTTTACTGGTCGCACTGTCGAAGAACACACCAACCTTCAGCTCAAACGATGGCTTGAGGTTCGAGGGCTTAAAAAGACTGGAAAACTGGCCGAGTTGATGAACGGTAAGCTTTGTTGTTTTTTTCCTGCGCGGCGATAATGGCAGCGTCGGCCGTTTTTTTTTTTGTTGTTGTTTGCAATCACCGTCCAGGAATGGGTATATGTTTAATGTTTGTCTCATTTGAAATGTTTTTGAGTAAGCTATCCTGGTAGCAGGCTATCATGTTAGCGCCTGCTACCATGACAGCCTATATGCGATCATGGTAGCAGGCGCTACTTTATTAACATGTTGGCCACCAAAATACTCTTACCTGTTCACTACTTGATGTCGCTGGAATTGGGTCAGGATGTTTTTCGGTTGGGCCCTTTCCTCCGACAAAATGCTTGCTACATATGTAGGCCGACCGCACCAGTGTACGCAGCGCACACATTTCTCCTTGGCAGTCTTGAAGAAAACATCCTTCATATGCGGCCGATCAGCGTAACTCGAGTCGCTGTTGCTCGTTCCATAGCAACAATGTTTAAAAACCATGGTTTTAGATTTGGAAAAAGTAGTCGTTTACCGAGTAAAACCTAGGCTAACGCACGTCTCTTTTACAGCAAAACAGCGGCGGGTTTCCGGAGTTTGCCCCACTGCGTACCACGTGATGTGACGTTGTGTTTCTAAAAATAGCTTGCGCGCGGTACCCCATTAATCCATCACTCTCTGCCGCACCGGTCGTGGCCATCTTGGATAATAGCGCGCAGTGACGAGCCTGTTCTTCTTCTACGACTTCTTCTTCTTCTCTTTTTTTAATAGTGGTTGGCAAACAACTTTTTGGTGCATTACCGCCACCTTCCAGATTGGAGTATGGATCAACCTTAATCTTATTTTCTCCCCACAGAAAAAATGTATGATGATCATTAGAAAATGTTGGTAATGAGAAAACATTGAGTTCTCACAAGTTCTGTAAAGTTGTAAAGTAATGCTATTTCAGGAAAACTTTTTCAAATAACGGTAACGTTATGAAAATTAAATTTTTGTTGCAGTTTTTTAAAAGTATTGAAAAAAAGAATGTAAAGTAAAAAAAAATAGTGGACATTGACACGCATACAATAGTTATTGTGTAGTGTGCATTGTCTGATCTAAACCTTTTAGTGCCACATGAGTTTTATTGTTAAAACTAAGAATGGTCACCTTTATGAAAACATACAAGGCTTAAAACTATTGCCAAGCAACTTGCATATGATGAACGATGAGAGTGAGAAAGAGATCTTTACATCATATAAAGATGATCTACCATCAGGATCAACATTCAGGCAGGAAGTGAAGTTGCGGCACACAAAGTGGTCATCATCAGTGGAAAAACCCAGCTCTCTCCCTTAAATTCTATGGATAACAAATATGAAGTGCTACCCAAACATTTCTATGATTCGTCACTAGGGGTGTGCAAAATAATCGTCATGACGATGCATCGCGATTCTAATATTTGCGATCCAATTAATCGATTCTTGACGCCAAGTATCGATTATTAATTAAAAAAACTAATAAATAAAATGGATGGTTGGCGAAAAAACAAGTGGAATACAACTTCCAGTCCAGTAGATGTCGCTGCGGATGTGTTGACGCCCGCTGCCTTGTGTCACAAGCATTTCTGGCCGTGAGATACTGCGACGAGTCATTCATAAACAAAACATGGAAGAGACTGAGAACATTCGCCCGGCTCCCTCACATTTCAAGTCAGATGTTTCGACACATTTTGACTTTTTCAAAACCAAATTGATATGACGCACGCAATTTGCAAACATTGTTACATCATAATGAAATACTGTGGGAACACAACAAACTTAAAAAAGGTACACATGCAGAGGCGCCATCCAGAAAAACAAGAGCCGCGAGCGCCGCAAGCACTGATTTAACAAACATTCGATTGCAAGCTAGCCCCAACATCTACACGTGCAAACATTTGAATGTTTTAATTTCATTGGTTTAAAGGACCACTGAGGCCATGTAAACGGCACTGATTATCTTTATTTTGTTATTTTAAGTTTTATAAATCCTAAGCACTTTCTGTCCGTGTGTCCACTCCAGTAATAGTAATATTTGTGTCCAGTAACAGTAATATTGATTTTCATGGTAATACCTCCAAAAGTCGTTTCAATAAATACAAATATGTATGAATTCAGTTGTTTTCAGTTATGTATCAATTGAAGACACTATCCAGATCATACACAGCCTGTCAGCCACTGGTAATGGCTGTATTTTTTTCAAACAGTGTTCAGTGAAAATATCACAATGCATTGCGATGCATCGCAATAATTCAAGTATCGTGATGCATCATGATAGAATCGCATTGTGGCATGTGAATCGTGATTCTAATCGAATCGTGACTTCTTTGGCAATACCCACCCCTATTCGTCACCTTCTGTCAGTTATACCTGTCAGGAGTGCTTCTGTGGAACGTGCTAACTCAGGCCTTAAAGCAGTGAAAACTTTGCTGAGGTCAACAATGAGAAAGGAAAGGTTTGTGGCTTTGCTACTTATGTATGTCCACAAGGACATTCATTTAGACATCAACAAAATCATAGACATATTTGCCCAGAAGCATCCTAGAGGGTTGACATTCATAAACCCATTATCATTGTCATCATAAAGTTGAAGGTGTTGTAGAAGAGAACAATATTCTTTGTCAAGTCTTACAGTTCTATTATAGGCTTATGGCCTAACTTCACCGAACATGTTCATTGGTTTAACTTACTTTAAAAAAAAATTCTCAACATGGTTTATCTTGTTAAAATATGTTAAAAAATCCTTTATCACTTGAACTATACCAAACTGTTCTTTAGTCCTTGGGTCTTTTTATTTCATTGTCAGTATAAATATCATTTCTGGAAATAAAGAAAATCTTTGTTTGGTTAATTGTTGATAAGGATAATTTTTTCTTCAAACTACTTTTAACCTTGTGCATGCTGTAAAAAGCACAAGATTTTGACTTAAAAAAATATTTTCAATTACAATAAGGTAATCATGCTAATTCCACTTATGTTCAACCATTAAAATTATTATCAATTAAAAACCCTTAGATGAATAATTAGGGTAGTGTGAACCAGTAAAGATGGCATTGTTTGGTAATTTAGCCTCACATTGTCTCGACCCCATGACCCTTGGGTGCGCACCCCCCTTTGAAAAATCCTGGATCCGCCCCTGGTGTGTGTAATATTCTTAATATCTACGTACAGTATTATGCTCCATTAACGTACTAATTTGTTGTGATGATTTGTATATGTTATATTACATGATGTATAGACTTCATACTGAATATGCAATGTGTCTATTTTTTACCATAAATTACAGTAATCTACTGAAACAGCAAGTGTGTGTCAAAGTGATGAATTTATCTTTATTTTAAACGTCTTAAGCCCCCCTGAAAAATCGGAAAAATCCTTGCATTGTTGTTCGATGCTGTAGCACACGTATTGTTTACATTCCGACTGGTTCTAACTAGGAGTACCAGTATGGCGGCTGGTGACCTCATGGCAACGTGTACTACCAACGGCCAATCGGATATTCAGAGAATAAATAGAGATCAGTGGCTCGCTCTCGTTTTCACTTCTTGTATTTGTTTGGAAATACGCCCGAATATCCACACCACACCAACGACGGTGAGCACAACTGTAGGCTACAAATGTGACTCAGTGACCCGCCCCTCTCTAGCTGTAATTGGTTACCATGTTGCCTCCAGTCGTTGATTTGTTTGGCTGAATTGTATGATTGACAAATCAAGATAGGAATAATTCAAAGTTGGCCACTTCAGGTAAAAAACAAAATCCCAGCTTCCAGTCCAGGGCTGGCACGGTCCCCATGCTGCGGGGCTTTATACGAGTCTGTTGCATGTTGCAACCCCTGAAAAATTATTGCTCTTCTCTTGCAACCCTCAGAAATATTTTTCTAGATCCGGCCATGAGCAGAATGATAAAAGAAGCTTGGTTACCTCGGCAAATTGCGGTCCTCCCTGGTCATCACTGTCGGCCGCGCCACCTTGAAGCAGTAGGGCTAACGTGACACAAAGCAGCAGAGGACCCCACAGGTCCCAATCCCGCAATAGAGCTGAACTCCGCTTTGGGTACAGCACATGGAAGAACTTGTTTCCCACCGCCCGAAGATCACGCAGAATAGTTTCCTTTACCGGCTCGTCCAGTGTGGAAAACGCATCGTCTCTTGTGGATGGGCCGGCGGGAACAGTAATATTCCCTTCCACCGGTATTTCTTCCGATATGGATACGTTTGACAGCCCAACGAACGGCGTACTGGCTTCCTCAGCTAACGCCATCTATGTTGCTGTAGAGTTTAACGTCAGCACCACAAAATCTTCTTTACGTCCAGACAAAGCGAATATTTTTCACTGAAATTATACGAATCACAGCACAGACTAAACGAGCTGCTGTTCTCATAAGTCAAGAATTTCAAGCGCTGTTCCAACAAGAACTTCGTACCACGTCAGCTGATGGATATTTATATCCGCAGCTGAGGGTAATTTACTTCCGCACTACGTAGCTTGCGGCATACATCATATACGTAGACGCGTCGTTGGGTGGGTTCTGTCTATGCTGCGATGCGTCAGAGCGTCCGCCATGTTAAATGTGGCAAATCTGCACTTACTCAGTCACTTAAACAATATCAGAGGGACTTTAATCTCAGAATATACTTTGTATTCGTAATATTTTTATTTTTGTAATAATTAATAATAATAATAAATAAGAATAATAATAAATAATATAATATTACAAGTTTATTTTCGTTTCCCTTTAGCTTCATTATCTTGAATTTATTCTCGTAAATAATAAAAATTATTAAAATAATCTAACCTGGCTCTCTCACTCCAGGAGTGAAATAATTCTCCAAACTGTTACTATTCTGGAAATGTTCCCTCTTAATTCTCATAATATGACGTTTTCTCTCATAATATAACCACTTTTATGTTTTATGTTTGTTTTATTACTTTACTGTCCTATTGTCTATATGTGCACATCTATGTCTAAACACAATAGTCTGTGCTGTATGCAAGCTAAAAACATTGAAAAAGAATGGTCTTGCACACCTTTTTCCTAGGGTTGCCACCCTGCAGCTTTAGTGTGTCCAGTTTTGCAACATGGTGCAGCCTTAGTTTATAGAAGGCAGATATAAGTAGTGAAATCAGCCCGACTACATTTCTATGCAGCACAGGAATCTTCTCTGATCCGCGTTCACTACAACAGAACTTAACTTTTTTCTGCCACATACAATATGGCGGTGACGTTGACGTGCGCGAACCTGCGCCCAACGACGCGTCTACGTCTATGGGGAGGAGGAGGAAGATGCGGGCAGGTGGAGCTGTTTCCGCCTGACAGCGGAGCTCTGCTACTTTAGACCCCGCATCGACCGCTCTCGCCTATAGGCGCTGATGAGATTTAGGGGGGCCATCTTGGGGCGGTCGACAACTCCGCTCAATGTAATGTGTTAACCAGGGGTCCGTTCTTCGTACGTTGCTTAAAACATCCAAGATCAAATGACACATCCAAGATGATTTCATCCGGCTAATCATGATCCGGCTAATTGGGTTCTTCGAACACACCTGTTGTTTATGATTAGTATGGCTGGATTGAGTTATCTGAGATAACTGCGCGTTCATGCGTTTGTTTAAAAGGGGAAATGTATCGATAGTAGAAACATTGATCAGCAACGCTGCTATTGGCTGTTCAGCATGGCCAAAGAACGCCCACAGTTTTTCTCTCAAGCAGAACAAGAGCTTTTAATGGAAGGTTATGCCGAATTTGAGTCATTAATTAAAACACCTAAAAATCTGTTAAAGCCAGGGGAGAGGGCTGGCAAAAAGCAGCAGACAAATTAATGCGTAAATACTGTCCATGGTAGATTTTTCTATCACTTTCTACAGTATGTATTTTTGCATTTTAATAATTTCATATTTACTTTGTTCTTTTATATCAGAGCCTCCACGGGACCCACTAGAACATGGGGACAAGTAAAAGTGAAATACAAGAATATTCTACAAAATGGTGGCCTTTAATTATTACACTTTATTTTAAAAAGGCACTTGTTATGTCAAGAGATCCAAATTTCAGTGTCATTCTTTAGAGACGGGAAGTAAAGGACACGTGCAAACTGGGAATTTTAACAAAAAAAAAATCTTTATCCATAAAAAATGAAAATCTTCCTTTTCCAAGTCATCCACAGTTTAAACGGTAAAACTGTATTGCTCCGTGGCTAGATAATCCATCCATAGTTTTTTCTAATACAATATACGGCTCGACAGGAAGCAAGCCTTTCAAAGTAAAACTAAACTTCACAATAAAATGGCCCGAACAAATCTTACTGAATATGATAAAAATAAAAAGCAAACTATCATACAAATAACTTAAATATTTTAGATTTATGGCTCCAACATCACTTTTTCCTCTTTAAAAGCCACTGTTAAATGATGTGTTTGTCTGTTTATAACAGCCACCAAGAAAAATCTCTCTACAATTACACTGTCACGCTGCGCTAAAGGAACCTGCGCAATACGCGATTAATTAGAAAAACTCTGCAAATTATTCTTGCACCTTCCGCAACAGGTTGCAGTCGTAAAAATGGACATGGCTACGGCAGACTTCCCTATCTCCTCCGCTTCTAAAGCTGCGATCTAATCTTGTTTACATGAAATAAGCCTGCTCTCGAGCAGGCTTAAGCTGGCGCACATATTGCTATGACAACAAGTGCAGGATGTCTTTCGAAGAACCAAACGATCCAAGATCATGCCAAATCGTCAACAATGAAATCCAGCAAACTGAGTTAGCGACGTACGAAGAACGGACCCCTGGGGTCCGTTCTTCGTACGTTGCTTAAAACATCCGAGATCAATTGACACATCCAAGATGATTTCATCCGGCTAATCATGATCCGGCTAATTGGGTTCTTCAAACACACCTGTTGTTTACGATTAGTATCACTGGATTGAGTTATCTGAGACAACTGCGCGTTCGTGCGTTTGTTTAAAAGGGGAAATGTATCGATAGTAGTAACATTGATCAGCAGCGCTGCTATTGGCTGTTCAGCATGAACAAAGAACGCCCACAGTTTTTTTCCCAAGCAGAACAAGAGCTTGGAAGGTTATGCCGAATTTGAGTCATTAATTAAAACACCTCAAAATAACCCATCCATAGTTTTTTCTAATACAATATACGGCTCGACAGGAAGCAAGCCTTTCAAAGTAAACTAAACTTCACAATAAAATGGCCCGAACAAATCTTCTTACTGAATATGATAAAAATAAAAAGCAAACTATCATTCAAATAACTTAAATATTTTAGATTTATGGCTCCAACATCACTTTCTCCTCTTTAAAAGCCACTGTTAAATGATGTGTTTGTCTGTTTATAACAGCCACCAAGAAAAATCTCTCTACAATTACACTGTTGCGCTGCGCTAAAGGATCCTGTCTATTGCGCAATACGCGATTAATTCGAAAAACTCTGCAAATTATTCTTGCACCTTCCGCAACAGGTTGCAGTCGTAAAAATGGACATGGCTACGGCAGACTTCCCTATCTCCTCCGCTTATACAGCCGTGATCTAATCTTGTTTACATGAAATAAGCCTGCTCTCGAGCAGGCTTAAGCTGGCGCATATGTTGCTATGACAACAAGTGCAGGATGTCTTTCGAAGAACCAAACGATCCAAGATCATGCCAAATTTTCAACAATGAAATCCTGCTAACTGAGTTAGCGACGTACGAAGAACGGACCCCAGGTGCAGAAGCAATTTTAGTCAACTATACTCGCTGATTATTGAACTAATTTCCACGTTGTTTTTTTCTGAAAACTTTAAAGCTATAGCTATTATAACAAGTGGTTCAGTGCATTTAAATATTCTTAGTGTGGTTAAAAGTAATTGAATATTCTGACAGAATTTATGTATGCTGTAAAACACACACACACACACACATACATACATATATAGATATAGATATATAGATTGTTTACTCTGAGTCTCTGTGTGGAGCTTCTAATTGGTGCTGATTGGAAGTGGAGGCAGCTGGCCAGACTGATGTCAGCAAGCTTCCTCACCTGACAGCGCAAGCCCAAGCTCTGTATGGCAAGCCGATTTAACATAAATTCGGTTTGGTCTGACTATCTGTAATTACATTCCAGATATCTTAAATTGCATTTTGACTAGACAAAACTACATTTTGACTATCCGGAAAGGTAATGTAAGATATCTTTATTTACATTCTGACTAGGAAGAATAATAAATATATGGCAAGCCGTTTTAACATAAATTCGGTTTGGTCTGACTATCTGTAATTACATTCCAGATATCTTAAATTGCATTTTGACTAGAGAAAACTACATTTTGACTATCCGGAATGGTAATTTAAGATATCTTTATTTACATTCTGACTAGGAAGAATAATAATTCAAGATATCTTCAATTACATTTTGACTAGCCAGAATTCCTTTCAAGATATCTCAAATTACGTCACCGGATTCGTCATTGAAAGCGTCACACATCCGTAATTGTAATTTAAGATATCTCGAACGTAATTATGACTAGTCAGAATTACGTTCGAGATATCTGAAATAAGACATTGCGTGTAAGCCCCTTATTGGCTGTAAACTGTCCAAACAATTGCTTAAAGATTCAATGGCGCTGGAAGTTTTGGACAAAATTGTGAGAAAATGCCACAATATTGAAAGAGCTTTTCATTATGGGATATGCGGAGAGCGCGAAAAACGTGTTATTGGAGAATGCCTAAGAAATTTGCAAAGAATTTCTGATTTACTTTCGGCCGACACTCACAACGCACTGAAAAACGGTTTAGAGGAGCTGAAAGTGCTACTATCGACCCATGTCCAAGCTGGAAATAATGAATATTCCACAGCCCGGGCCAGTTCAGGTAATAACCAGATGTAGTTTTTATACTGTGGTAAAGTTATCTGCTTCTTCGGAAATTATAGTAAAGCCAGCTAGCTCTTGATTTTGACATGCTAGACGGCAAAAGGCATTACAGCACCCTCCTTTAGCTCCTCTAAAAATAAAAGCGCACCACCGGTTCATGTCTGATTCACACTTTTAAGTTGCTTTCCAGCGTCTATAAAAGTTTAAAGCTTTGTGTTTATGTATTTGCAACAGAAAAATATGTATATCAAAATAAATGTATACATTGTGTGAAATGCATAGTTTCACCCTTTGGAGACACAGGGACACCTCTAAACAGATATAGACAGACAGAGAAAAACAGATGCATAAAGTAAACATTACGCTTAGGCATTTGAATATGATTCTATTTTAGGTGGTCGAGGTAGACCAGCTATTCATATTACAAGAGATCAGATCGACTTTCTTTTGGCCCAAGGACACACAGTCAAGAGGATGGCAAACATCATTGGATGCTCAACATCATTTCTTTATAAGAAGTCCAAGGCACTTGGTGTACCAATCAGGGGAAGGTTGGCTGCAGTGACTGATGAAGACCTTGAAACTAACATCAGACAACTTCAATCCCTGTATCCAAATTCTGGGACTGAGATATGTAATCTAAATATAGTTTCTGAACAAGTAATATGTTCAACAGTGGTGGTGCAGGATATTAATAATTTTATTGTTAAATGTTAAGTGTTACAAATTATGATAAAAAAAATATTTATTTTATGACCAGATGTGAAATCTGAAACCTATAATTTGTAAAAGATTACTTTCATAATGTTAAAATTTGTGGTGGTTCGAAATAGTAAGACCACATGTCCTTCCTTGAACCAGATGATGCGAGGCTTGTTGCATTCACAAGGACTAGTGGTTCCACGGCGTAAGGTCCATGACATGATGGCTCGAATCAACCCAATGGCAACTGCAAGGAGGTGGAGCAGTGCAGTGTCTCGACGTGTCTATCATGTGCCATATCCCAACAGTTTATGGCATATTAATGGCAACATGCATCTCATAAGGTATGTGAAAATATCAAGGATGTTTTTCAGAGTAGATGTCCTACAACCAAATTCACTATACACATTTGCATACATTACTCATATATTTTTTGTATTTCCATTTAGGTGGGGCTTTGTGGTCCATGGTGGCATCGATGGATGTTCTCGCCTAATTACTTACTTGAACTGTAGCACAGACAATCGCGCCTCAACAGTGCTATTTCATTTTCTCAAGGCAACAGGCCTCTATGGCTTACCTTCAAGAGTGAGGTCAGATCATGGTGGCGAGGATGTGCAAGTGGCACTGGTGATGAACCTCCTTCAGGGCATTGAACGTTGGAGTCATCTAACTGGGGAATCCATCCATAATCAGAGAATTGAGCGTCTTTGGAGGGATGTGTTTTTACATGTTCTGGAACCATTTTATTGCACGTTTTATACTCTTGAAGATTCAGCTCTCTTGGATCCTAGCAACGACGTGAACAAACTTTCTCTTCACACAGTTTTTCTTCCTGAGATTCAAAGCCGACTAGAACAATTCAGAGAGGCGTGGAACCACCATTCCTTGCGTACCGAAAACAATAAAACACCAACACAAATCTGGACTGAAAGGATGTTGGCAAACATGGGAGCCAACAGCACAGCAACTAACAACGTGTTTGGTGAAAATTCCAACACACCAGAAACTCTTGAAGAACTTCTGCAACAGCATGGCCTTAGGCCACTACCAACTACTGATGCTGAAGAGGTTCCTAGTGTAATTGTAGAACCACCCCAAACCAGGCTCAGTCAGCAGCAACTTCAGTCAGTTAATCTTGCAGTCAATCATATTTCAGATCTGAAGGAGAAATACCAGGCCGGTTGTGCAGAAATTGCAAATGCTTTATTGATTTAAGTACATGTCACTATGTTTGAGGAGTGACAAACATCAAGAACATTTGATCAAATGCATTGTTCTAAAGATACAATTACTACAAATAAAACTCGGAATTGACTTGAGTAGGTAACCTTACAAATTTAATTATAAAATGTTATGGTGTTTAAAGACATGACAAATTAAATATACATTCTGGAGAGGGAAAGAACAATGAAAAATTCTACTTTGGAAAATGTTCATGTAGAAATAAATAGTATCTCCCAACCCCCATTTCAAATGCATCTTTTTGACCCTTTGAGTTTTTTAGAATTTGATTTTGTTTTTAAAAAAGTGTTAAATAAGACATATATTCTTTGCAACAACAAAAAAAAATATATATTGTATTTACAGTTCAATATTTTCCAAGTTTGGCTATTACATTAACCATATTATAATTTGCTTCAAAACATTCCAACTCTTTTTTTTAAAGAACTGCTTATTACACTTATTAGCTGATTATGCAACACCAAAGGTAGGTGCCTGCAGCACCCCATCTGTCATGTACTTTGTGAAAGACTCATAGTCTGGGTGTACAGGAAGGCGGAGTACTATAAGGCAAGTATTTGCTTCTGGGAAGACTTTGTTAGCCTCATGGAGGAATTCAATTTGTGGACGATGGGGAAAGCCCAGTGGAGGTACCTTGGATGCTCCAGAAGCGAACTCCAGTATCATTTCAAGGGTAATGGGACTGCATTCTCCTTCTGAAAGACAAAATGTTGAAGGACACACAGTCAAGTTATAAGGACACTGTGTGTCCTTATAACAAACATTTTGTTTGTTATAAGGTATCCAGTGTACCCTTAAAGACATGCAAGAAAATGAGTTAAATGTCTGTCTTTGTTCCTTCTCAATCTTGTTATATTGGTGATGACAATGCATTTCTTGTTAGTAAATATAAATCAATAACTTAAACATTTTGAAGACGAACCATGACAAAGTATGATCATTGTAAATAGTATGTAAAAGTATGCATTTATGCAACAAATTACCCAATATATATTCACTGCTAAAAGACAGACAATTTAGAGTGGCTCATGTTATCCTGAGCTACCTCTATAGTTATGCTGTTATAGGCTTATGCTGCTGGAGGACATCAGGGCCTATTTATCTCACTCTACTGAGTTCTACTGTTCTCCAGTTTTGCATTGAAATGACTGTTGTTATTTCAGCTTTTAACTTTTAGCTCTCTCTCTTTATCTTCATAGTAGACACACCTGGTCTGGCATTCTGTTAACTGTGACATCATCCAGAGAAGACGGCTCACCTGCTATTACCATCTAATGTAGAACAGATTACTGGATCAATGTGTGCTTCTGTGCTTTTTTTGTCTCTCTTGTTGTGTCTCTACTCTGTCTCTTGTAACCCCCAGTCGGTCAAGGCAGATGACCGTTCATACTGAGCCCGGTTCTGCTGGAGGTTTTCCTCCCTGTTAATGGGGAGTTTTTCTTTCCGCTGTCACTCCAAGCTTGCTCAGTATGAGGGATTGCAGCAAAGCCATGTACAATGCGGATGACTCTCCCTGTAGCTCCAGTGTTTTATAAATGAACATAACAACAAGGTTATGTGGCCTGCATGCTGTCTGGCTGGAGACAGCATGTAACCTGTCCTGGGCGGGAGGGTGGAGAAAACGGCTGCTGCTGCTTCTTGTCTGGTGACGCTGCCTGCAAATCATCATCCACCAAAGTTCGTCCTGTAACATTACCATGACTGTTTGTCCCGTCATCTACTCTTGACCTTTTCTGTTAAGTTTTCAGGCCGAAATATGAAAAAATACTTTGTTGACGTTCATGCTGCCACACGTTCTCATTCATTACTTGGTTAGCTAGCAGCTGCTCTTTCAGGTAAATAGCTAGATCCAGTTAGCCTCGTGAGACCATCCTGATCTCGCGAGCTTTCAAGGTTTCACTCGCAGATCAGTCTGGATACTCTCCGTTAAAGAAAATTTGGAGCCGTTCACCAAACGAACGTCCAATCAGCGTTGGCTTTGAGGCGGGTTGAGGTGTGACGCAACGAGAAGCGCGTCAGTTCAGTCTAAACAACATGGCGGCTTCAGCCGATGAAACTAGCGTTAGCGTGGCTATCGAGCAAGTTTTATCGGAATTACAGAGTATTTCTTTGCTGAGCTAACGAGCCTTTACCTGCAGCAGCAAGAGTAGCTTGGCTTGTGGTTGTGTTTTCGTCGTCGCTCGTAACAGAGCGACGACGAATCTGATTGGTTCATTTGGCCCGTCTATCACCAACATAGGCCAATCAGCTAACCAGTATTTTCGCCCCTTCCCAAAGTTACTTCAACGGAAGGTTTCCAGATGGATATGCGGAGCAAATCTATCTGGCGGAGTCAGGTAAAGATCCAGTAGGTTAGACTATTGTTTTTAAACTTGCGCCATCTACTGTCTGGACTTGGGAGTGGGTATTACTTTACTTTAACCCCTTTGAGCAGAAAACGTAATAATACTCTTTAAAAACAGACAACAAAAAATTCAATTAACAAACGTAAAGGACACAAGACATGTATTTATATTAGGGCTGTCAAACGATTAAATTTTTTTATTTGAATCGATTAATCACGTAATGTCGATAGTTAACTCGAGATTAATTGCAAATTAATTGCATGTTTTATCCTTTTATTTCTAAAAAGTGTAATAGCCTGTTTGGGCATTTTAATATGCAATTTTGCAATAAATGACACTAATAAAATACATGCTTGTACAAAAAATATTTTTATTTTGTTATTTTTCAAGCACTTTTGAGAATTGGAATGAAAGCATCCAAGTGCCAAATGTTAAACTCTGGACTATGATGGCTAAATGACTAATCATGACGCCCTGATGTTTACACAATGTGTAAATAAATTTGTAAATAAATACCATGCCGATATATTTTTTTGCGTCTTAAACAAAGATAGACATGGTATTAGGCATTAATAAAAATTTTACATTTCAATAAAGTCATACGTTTTATTGTTCGTTTTTTCACTCTCTCTTTCACACATCTAATTCTGAGCTTTCACACCAACAACAATATTTTTGCTTGCTGTTTATATCCATATTCATACAGTTTAAGCCTGGAAAAAGGTTTTAAATTTCCAGGTCATTCCAGTCTTACACTTTGCTTGCAACTGCAGGAGCTTAATACCCTGAATGAGACTGTTTAGCAACTGTTTAGTAACTCCAGGTTCTTCGTTTGGCAACGTGATTCAGCCTTAGTTTATCAAATACAGAGAAAAAAATAATAAGCATTAAAGTGCGGTTTATGGGTTGGGTTTCTGCAATGTTCTCAGGATGTTAAAAACTGATCTTCAGAACCAATGTCTGCTCAAAATGGTGATCTGCACAAAGTATTCTACTTTCATCAGTCATCACCTGTTATTGCACCATAAACTACAGAGTTGCTCTGTCTGCCTTTACTACCGTCGGCTCCTATGGCGGAGGGATATTTCAGCTGGATACAAAGTGTCTAGTGCAGGCAGGTCTCTTAATAACCGCTGTTTCGTCACTTATTTTAGAGCCCAAATAAGCAATTTCACTTTTAGAAACGTGCCCCAAAAAACCGCAACCCGTGACTTCTGAAATTTGCAACGCCTTTAGAATAAAACAAGCCCAAAGTCGCATGAAATAAACAGTCTGTGCTACAGTGATCCGGGTCTGTTTTGCTACAGCGGAGAGTGCGGCGGGGAAAAAACATTAGGGAACGGTGTGTGTGTTTTGACGCGCAATTAACGGCGACAAAAAATTTTTGCCGTTGTGGTCTTACGCGTTAAAACTGACAGCCCTAATTTATATACATTTTTAAATTCAGACCGGGGGGGGGGGGGGGGGGGTGTATATCCCCCAGGGATAAAACATGAATGACCAGAGGGGGGGACGTCACAAACAGAGGGGGGGTAAATCCCCCCCCCCCCCATCCCCCCTGGCAAATCGCACCCAGTGTAGCTCTACGCTTCCCCAGGAGTGAATGCTGCTTGTCGGGACTTTGATGCAATCAACTGGTTCCTTTATATAGGACATTTTTGACCAATCTGTATAATCTGACCCAATCTGTATAATATGATTGAATTTGACTTTGTAAAGTGCCTTGAGATGACATGTTTCATGAATTGGCGCAATATAAATAAAAATAAATTGAATTCGAAGGCAGCTTTAAAAGACTTTCCAGTAAAGAGACTTTTCTAGTAATTTAACTGCTTTTTGGTCCTGTCACTAGCCGTTTAAAAAGTCTGCCTCTATACTCAAACTATACTTCTTTTTGGACAGTGGTGATGAATCAGTCACAAAATGTAATTGATACCGATTGTGCTTACAGTATCACAATAAATGTACCTTCAATATCCACCAACCAGTCTCTCCAGTAGCATATGGTTTGATTTTCTATCCTCCTTTTATTGCTGCCTTGCACAGAAAAACACACTTGGAAAAGTGTGTACAGGTCCCGTGCCAAGAGTGGCTCTCCTCACAGACAAATAATTCATGAAAGACAGCAGGGTTTTTCTGAATCTCGTCTAGCACATTAAGAGTCTCCAAACCTTCCACAAACCTTTAAGAAATGAGAATACGGTCTTACTTTTAGAATACACCAAGATTTCTAATAGAAAAAAATAAGATCTTGCTTACTGTTGCAATGCAGTGCACACTCTGCCATTTACAAAGAAGTCTGCAGCAGATTGCACAAGGGAGTTCCTCTCTTCCAGAGTAGTTACACGCCTTAATGCGCCAACAATGCTCAGGGTATCTGCAGCCAGCATGATGGCTTCGTTTGCTTCCACGACTGTGTTTGCATCCTGAATCTAAAAAGAAAAAAAATTATGTGAAACTGAATTTAATCTTATGATCAATATCCAAAATTCTTAAAATTGATACTTACTTTGATCAACTGCTGTCTGAATGAATGGTTAACAACTTCCTCAACCAGGGTAGGTTGAGACAATGTTCCACAAATGTGGTCATACAGCCTCTGAGAGAAGAAATAATGCCTCCATGCACCAAACAGACTGATATCATTTTTCCAATACAGTTGTACATTTTTAACTCCAGCGCTTAAGAAAAAAAATGTTATTTGACAATTTTCCATCCTTACCAATTGAGGGGAGGGAGGGGGGGGGGGGGGGGGGAGAATACTGACCACTAGTGTCCAAAGCTAGATGCCGGTCATTGTCATGCCCCTCAAAGATATTCGATTGATGAATGGCCCTCATTAACAGTCTTAGATACTCTCGTGTGGGACCACCTTCATCAACTGCCCCTTCAGCGTTGTCCTCTTCATCCACATAAACAACATCCAGTTTTGCTGCTGGATCAAAACGGCGTCTTCTAAAGGCATGCAGGCTACATTCTAAAATCCTGTCCCTGCACACATTTATTTGGTTGCTTGTAGGACAGAAAGTCATATCAACCTTGCTGTATAGTTTTGTTAATATAGTCTGAAGATCTGTTCTGTAAAAAGAAAATATATTTTATTGTGTATTGTTGGAGTAAACAATGGTTTGCAACTGTCAAAATTAATTACATAAGACACTGCCAGAATATGCAGTTTTGACTCACTCATCCAAAGGCAACTCTGGTGGATGTTGTGGAGACTCAGGTGACTCTTCTTGGTCTTCCAGTAGAATTATAGGTTGCTCAGTTAATGGAGAAGCTGGTGCCTGGTCCTCAATGATAATCACCTGTGGAGTCAGGGTAGAGTGTGGGGAGAGGGGCAGCCTTGAGGTTGCAACCAAAGAAACTTCAGAAGACGGCAAAATGAGTTGTACTTGAGTGGAAGGCTGAGACACAGGTGCCCAGGAGGAGAACCAAGTTGATGTTTCTGAGGAGTTGGGCATGGTCGACAGCACTTGAGGAGATGTTGGGGCCAGTGGTGACTGGGCTGACAAAGATCTCAGTGCTTGGTCAGAAAGCGATGTCTGATGACTTAGGACAGAAGACAGTGACTGTTCCAGCACTTCTTTCGCCTGAACTGGACACCTTTCCTAAGCAAAATAAAACAAAAACCTAATCATGTCAATGTCAATTTTATTTATGTTTAAAGGTAGGTTGTTCCAAAGATTAGGAGTAGTGACAGCGAATGCTACTCTTATTCGCTGACACTCAGTCTGGTCCAAGGAATATGTAAGAGCAATTTATTATTTGACCGAGGTGTTCTAGCACTGGAATGGTCGTGAAGAAGGTCTTGAAGATAAGCTGGAGCTAGGCCATGCAAAGTTTTAAAAACCAATGAAAGACTTGAAATCAATCCGATAACAATCTGGTAACCAATGCAGAGAAGATGATACTGGTCAGTGTTTCCCGCAGAAATTTGCTTAGGCGAGGTGGTGAGTTGTCGGCCGGAACAAGTTTTGCGCGGATGACTGGCGGAGGAGGTGGCTCGAGTTTGGTGAGGCGGCCGCCTCGCCAAGATAGTGCTGCGGGAAATACTGCTGGTGTTATATGCTCTCGTTTCTGGGATTCAGTCAAAAGTATAGTTGCGGCATATTGAAACATTTTGGAGAAAAAAAAAAAAAAACACAGACAACATTGTATGAGATTTGGACTTAATTACTTTACCTCGATATCTGCAGTTGAAATCCAAAGCACGTACAAAGTTGCAGATGTTGTTATGCCATGATCCATAAGTGAGCCTGATGAGGTACTCTCAATTGGTGTGGATGATGTTGCTTGTTGAACACTGAATATTTCACTTGCCATTTCATCTTGTCCGACAAAGTCAAACAAGACCTTTAAAAAAAAGGGTAATGCATTTTCAGTTACTTCAAAACTAAATAATATACATTCTCTGAATGAACACATTACCTGGATTTGGTCAGACACATTGAAAGTTCTCTTTGTGATAAATCCGTTCAGATATTTGAACTTCAAAAGCAGCCCACTTGATGGTTCTTCATGTACCGCCAGTCGTTGCTGGCGTTCTTCAATTGCTTAAAACAAGAGCACTAAAGCCTTTTGGGAATCCATAAACAACTATCATCCAATAAATGTAATAGTTCTTACTTTTACGCGTCTTTCCTCCCAGGCCTTGTAACACTGTCTTCTCCTTTCCTGGTAGAAAAAAAAATTGTGAGTAGCAACAACAACAACAGCAGCAACAACAAATGATGATAACAAAAATGGTAAGTCACTTTTTCTTGGTCTGCTAGCAAAGACTCTTCATACTCTTTGTGTTGCTGGGACCACAGAGATCGCCAATCTAGAAGTGTCTATTGTGAATACAGCACAGAGATTGTTAAAGTCAACAACAGAAATAAGATCCAAAGCTAAAATGCATATATTGTTCTTGAAATTAATGACCTGCTCTTCCCCCAAATGTTGTCTGTTGGTACTCTCAGCCTCTGGAGAGATATTCTGTACTTATGGTACAATTGAGGGTTCTGGAAACAAAGTCCTGGACATTTCTGAGGTTGAGTAGGTTTCCTAGATAGGGCCAAGACATTTCAAATTATGGTGGAAGACTTTACTGTGGATATACCATACTAGGGCTGGACGATAATTCAATAACAATATATATCAATCGATAGACGTGTGGCTCGATAGGAAAAAATAGGGTCGATAAAAGTTTGATAGAAACAGTTTCCCTTCCTTCCTTTCAGCCTATCATATTAGTTGATGCTACAGTCACTACTTCCTCTCGACTAATCGTAATCGCGGACCCAGGCACGCCGTCACAAAGCGCCGCCCTCTCAAACCACAACACAGAGCACGTGAATATGTCGCAGCAAGGAGTGGCGGAGGAAACGGTCCCAAAACGGGGTTTTACTAGTTCGCCAGCCTGGCAGAAATAAACCACAGTGATTTGTAAAACTTGCAAGGAACCGGTAAAAACAAAGTCTGGTAACGCAACCAACTTGTTTCATCACGTAAGCCGCTCAGCCGCTCGCGCTGCTGCGCAAGCTATGCAGCCCTGCGCGACACCGCGGACATGCTGCTGTTGTCTGCAGTTAAAAAACCTGGCTTCAAACATTTACTCGCCACTCCGTGAGGTATAAAGTCCGCGATATAAAGTTCCGGGATGCAAGTTTTTCTCTAACAGCGCTCCCTAAATTGTGCAACGAGTGCCGAGAATCAGTGCAAAATGAGCTTCAATCTGCGTCCTTACACGTCACAACCTCGGACCTGCGTCAGCCTCTCAATTATGAAAGTAACTAGTGTACTATTCCCACCTAAATAGGCTATTTTATTTATTTATTTGGTATATTTATTTTGGTCTTTATTTAATAATAAAGTCTTTATTTAATAACATAACTCAGGTCTCTTAAGTTATTTTTCTTAGAATTCCAACTTTTTTAACCATAACAGAATTTTTTTTGTGTTCTTTATTAAAATTAAATCACTTAGCAATATCATAAAATGTCCAGGCAGAGCTGCACATAAAATATGGTTTTAAATATTTTCAATAATTATTGATATCGATCAATATGCATTTTTTTTTAATCGATAAGCTTTTTTTCTACATCGTCCAGCCCTATACCATACTACATAAAACTATTTTTGTGTGCAAAACAATCATACCTGTGACACATCTGCTCGTGGTTGTCGTGTTTTTAGATGAACCCGAACGTAACCACACACAAAGTACATCCGTCCGTCCGTCCGTCTTCTTCCGCTTATCCGGGGTCGGGTCGCGGGGGTAGCAGCTTCAGTAGGGAGGCCCAGACATCCCTCTCCCCAGCCACTTGGGCCAGCTCCTCAGGAGGAATCCCAAGGCGTTCCCAGGCCAGCCGGGAGACATAGTCCCTCCAGCGTGTCCTGGGTCTTCCCCTGGGCCTCCTCCCGGTGGGACGTGCCCGGAACACCTCACCAGGGAGGCGTCCAGGAGGCATCCTGACCAGATGCCCGAGCCACCTCAACTGGCTCCTCTCGACGTGGAGGAGCAGCGGCTCTACTCTGAGTCCTCCCCGGATGACTGAGCTCCTCACCCTATCTCTAAGGGAGAGCCCAGACACACTACGGAGAAAACTCATTTCAGCCGCTTGTATCCGGGATCTCGTTCTTTCGGTCACGACCCAAAGCTCGTGACCATAGATGAGGGTAGGAACGTAGATCGACCGGTAAATCGAGAGCTTCGCCTTTTGGCTCAGCTCTCTCTTCACCACAACGGATCGGTACAGCGCCCGCTTCACAGCAGACGCTGCACCAATCCGCCTGTCGATCTCCCGCTCCATCCTCCCCTCATTCGTGAACAAGACCCCAAGATACTTGAACTCCTCCACTAGGGGCAGCACATCCTCCCCAACCCGGAGAAGGCACTCTACCCTTTTCCGGTTCAAGACCATGGTCTCGGATTTGGAGGCACTGATCTTCATCCCGGCCGCTTCGCACTCGGCTGCGAACCGCTCCAGTGAGAGCTGTAGATCACGTCCTGATGAAGCCAATAGGACCACGTCATCCGCGAATAGCAGAGACGCAATCCTAAGGCCACCAAAACGGATCCCCTCAACACCTTGGCTGCGCCTAGAAATTCTGTCCATAAAAGTTATGAACAGAATCGGTGACAAAGGGCAACCTTGGCGGAGTCCAACTCTCACCGGAAACGAGTCCGACTTACTGCCGGCAATGCGGACCAGACTCTGACACCGGTCGTACAGAGACCTGACAGCCCTTATTAAAGGGTCCGGTACTCCATACTCCCGGAGTACCCCCCACAGGATCCCCCGGGGGACACGGTCGAATGCCTTCTCCAGATCCACAAAACACATGTAGACTGGTTGGGCAAACTCCCATGCCCCCTCAAGAATCCTGCTGAGGGTATAGAGCTGGTCCAGTGTTCCACGGCCAGGACGAAAACCACACTGCTCTTCCTGAATCCGAGATTCGACTATCCGACGGACCCTCCTTTCCAGAACCCCTGAATAGACCTTACCAGGGAGGCTTAAGAGTGTGATTCCCCTGTAGTTGGAACACACCCTCCGGTCCCCCTTTTTAAATAGGGGGACCACCACCCCAGTCTGCCAATCCAGAGGAACTGCCCCCGATGTCCACGCAATGTTGCAGAGCCGCGTTAACCAACACAGCCCCACAACATCCAGAGCCTTAAGGTACTCAGGGCGAATCTCATCCACCCCCGGGGCCTTGCCACCGAGGAGCTTTTTAACAACCTCGGCAACCTCAGCCCCAGAGATGGGAGAACCCGACCCAGAGTCCTCAGGCTCTGCTTCCTCAATGGAAGACGTGTTGGTGGGATTAAGGAGGTCTTCGAAGTATTCCGCCCACCGACGCACGACGTCCCGAGTCGAGGTCAGTAGCACACCACCCCCACTGTAAACAGTGTTGGTACTGCACTGCTTCCCCCTCCTGAGACGCCGGATAGTGGACCAGAATCGCTTCGAAGCCGTACGGAAGTCTTTCTCCATGGCCTCTCCGAACTCTTCCCACACCCGAGTTTTTGCCTCGGCGACCAGCCGAGCCGCCTGCCGCTTCGACTGCCGGTACACATCAGCTGCTTCCGGAGTCCCACAGGCCAAAAAAGCCCGGTAGGACTCCTTCTTCAGCTTGACGGCTTCCCTCACCGCTGGTGTCCACCAGCGGGTTCGAGGGTTGCCGCCGCGACATGCACCGACAACCTTGCGGCCACAGCTCCAACTAGCCGCCTCAACAATAGAGGCGTGGAACATGGTCCATTCAGACTCAATGTCCCCCGCCTCCCTCGGGACGTGTTTAAAGTTCTCCCGGAGGTGGGAGTTAAAGCTCCGCCTCACAGGGGACTCTGCCAGACGTTCCCAGCAAACCCTCACAGTGCGTTTGGGCCTGCCTGGTCGGACCGGCTTCCTCCCCCGCCATCGGAGCCAACTCACCACCAGGTAGTGGTCGGTGGAGAGCTCCGCCCCTCTCTTCACCCGAGTGTCCAAGACATACGGCCGCAGGTCAGATGAAACGACAACAAAGTCGATCATTGAACAGCGACCTAGGGTGTCCTGGTGCCAAGAGCACATATGGACACCCTTATGCTTGAACATGGTGTTTGTGATGGACAATCCATGACGAGCACAGAAGTCCAACAACAAAACACCACTCGAGTTCAGATCAGGTGGGCCATTCCTCCCAACCACGCCCCTCCAGGTCCCACTGTCATTGCCCACGTGAGCGTTGAAGTCCCCCAGCAAAACGAGGGAGTCCCCAGGAGGGGCACTCTCCAGTACCCCTTCCAAGGACTCCAAAAAGGGTGGGTAATCTGAACTGCTGTTTGGCGCATAAGCGCAAACAACAGTCAGAACCCGTCCCCCCACACGAATGCGGAGGGAGGCCACCCTCTCGTTCACCGGGGAAAACCCCAACGTGCAGGCACCGAGATGGGGGGCAACCAGTATGCCAACCCCAGCTCGGCGCCTCTCACCATGGGCAACTCCAGAGTGGAAGAATGTCCAGCCCCTCTCAAGGAGACTGGTTCCGGAGCCAGAGCGGTGCGTCGAGGTGAGTCCGACTATCTCTAGTCGGAACCTCTCAACCTCGCACACAAGCTCAGGCTCCTTCCCCACCAGAGAGGTGACATCCCACGTCCCAAGAGCCAGCTTCTGCAGCCGAGGATCGGAACGCCAAGGTCCCCGCCCTCTACTGCTACCCGTTGCACAATGCACCCGACCCCTTTGGCCCCTCCGACAGGTGGTGAGCCCATTGGAAGGGGGACCCATGTTGCCTCTTCGGGCTGAGCCCGGCCGGGCTCCATGGGCAAAAGCCCGGCCACCAGACGCTCGCCAACGTGCCCCACCTCCAGGCCTGGCTCCAGAGTGGGGCCCCGGTGACCCGCGTCCGGGCGAGGGAACACGAGGTCCAATAATATTACTCATCATAAGGGG
This sequence comes from Fundulus heteroclitus, assembly GCF_011125445.2. Lineage (NCBI taxonomy): Eukaryota > Metazoa > Chordata > Actinopteri > Cyprinodontiformes > Fundulidae > Fundulus > Fundulus heteroclitus. Next base: position 33,906,072 of record NC_046379.1, on the reverse strand, counting down.
CATTTTGGGCTGCACTTTGTCTGGTCCCTCACCTAGGACCTGTCTGCCTTGGGTGACCCTACTAGGGGCTTAAAGCCCCTGACAGCATAGCTCCTAGGATCATTGGGACACTCAAACCCCTCCACCACGGTAAGGTGGCAGCCCAGGGAGGGGCACACAAAGTACAGTTAAAAAGAAAGTTTATTGAAGATGATGAATTGTGGAGGAAGATGACCAGAGTTCAGACCAGGCTGGAGCTGTAAATGGCTGGAGCTTGCGAGCAGGACAGAGCCGGAGCATGAAGACAGCTGGACCAGCAGCACAGCAGCATGGAGACTTGAGAACCGGAACTTGATCAACAGCACAGCAAAATCCACAAGAGTAATCAGAAACCAACAGAACGAACCGACAGGGGAGGACTGAATGCAGGGAGCTTAAATAGGGAGGCTGACAGGTGTGCTGAGTACTGGCTGATTAGTGACTGAGCTGTATGGAAGGTGGAGAGTTCCATGAAATGTCCATGGTGCAGCAGGCAAGGCTGCACCATGACAGTGGTAGAAGGTAGAGTCTGCTTTTGCCAACCTTTTCCTTCAGCTCCCTCACAGAATTCACTTGTAATTAGGCCCGAGCAGCTAAGCGCTGCGAAGGCCTATTGTATCTGTATTGTAAATTATTATTATTAATCTGCCACCCTAAAGAGGAGCCTTTTTGGGGGCTTTCTCATTTTCAAAATCTCACCAAACTTTGCAGATGCATGGTGACTGTTTAAAAATTTTGTATTTTAAGGTCGTCACAAAAATCTAAAGAAAAATGCCTCAACGGCGCCACCTATAAATTTTCAAAGGACCCTTTGCTATTCACTTACTTCGTCGTAGAGACATGAGATTTGTTATAGTTGTAGAGCTCAACAAGACGCTCAGAATTTATAATTAATGTCATAGTGCAAGTATCACAGGAAGTTGGCCATTTTAGACTGAAAGTCTGATTTGCTGATTTCGCTGCCATATGTCCAGACTTCCATAGGATATTGACATATTTAATGAAAAGTAACTTAAAATTACCTTCAAATGACAACATTTTTAAAAGTCAAAAGGCTTATTTAATGCTTTGAGAACATCTCTTCTATTCGGCTACAAAATCAACTGGATTTGATGGAGCGGGGCAGCGTGGTGGCATGGCGAAGTCACCTGAAACGCCGCTGCCATATGTCCAGACTTCCGTAAGATATTGACAAATTTAATAAAAAATAACTTAAAATTACCTTAAAAGGACAACATTTTTAAAAGTCAAAAGGCTTATTTAATGCTTTGAGAACATCTCTTCTATTCGGCTACAAAATCAACCAAAACAGGATGATCTTTTAAGCTATAAGACCATTTTTAAGATGTCAATACATATATTTTAAGCTGGTGGGTCGCCACTGCCTCCGGTGGCCAAATGCATCGCTGCATCAACTGATCTGCACCAGATTTTTTGCGAGTCGTGGGGTAGCGCTGCTCAATGCCTTCGTGTGTATTGCCCGGTGGACAGGCGGGGAAAATGCGTAACGGCTTCTGCCGTGGCCGGCGGCGGGCGGTGCGCGAACCCCTGCGGTGGCCAATAGGCCGGAGCGGAGCACAATAAAGATTTAAAAAGAATTGTAAAATACTTTTCTGGAGCTTGACTCAAAGCAAAACAATGTTTATAATTATTTGTAAACATTTGTATACTCTATGCTTATCTTGTTTTTAAGTATTTTATATTTACAATAAATGCATAATTTATTTTTTAGACTAGTTCCATATGAGAGGTTGCAAGAAATCTTGTACTGAATTTGCAGCTTAAGAAGATTGGGTTTGACAGACAACACCAACTGTCCCCTGAATCCAGTGCACACAATACCACAACAGACCTCATCACGCTCTACAGTACATCAAGAAAACTAAATCAACTAAAACAAGTTCACGAGTGCACATGAAATGAAGTTAATCCATATATGGTGTCAGGGTGTCTAAGCACTCTCCAGAATTTGACATCTCAGCAGAGCCTGTAATAATTATAGAAAGTAACGTTATAGTTGTTCTGCCTTTTGTTAAGACAGCAAGGAATTCATGTCGTGAATACATTACATAAATAAGATATTAATTAATTATTAGTCAGAGGAAATCCATGCTAAAAACAGTTAGAAACGTTTTGGGTTCATATTTAATCAGAGTGAGACATCACAACTTTGCTTGATCTCTATGTGAATTACGTGAGATAGTGAGTGCTCTCACCTTAAAAAAAAAAGATCTTTGACGTATTTTGCTCTGGTAAAAGCTGCTTTTCAGCGATGAAGCTAGGGAAACTGCTAATGTTGAAGTTGAATTTGTTCTACACGCTTCTGCCTTGGAAAATATTTGTCTTTTTACAAAAAGAATGTTTAAAGCCAGATTTGTGAATAAAGGTTATTCAGAGAACACAAGAAAAGGAAGCTTTGTGTGGGGAACTTGTGTCCTAGCTGTCTAGCTGCATATGGCCCCAGGACAGCACAATAGTTTTCTTGAAGTATAATTTTGGTGAAGTAAAAACAAGTATTAATTTCAAAAGGTAGGTAAAAAAGGAAAAAAGTTTTTACAAAATCTTAAAATGTTGGATAGTCGTTATTTCCATCTTGCTGTGAAAATTGGTGAAATATTATCATTTTTAATGCTTAGATATAAAATTGCAAGGCAATTACTAAAATTGCCTTTTGTTGAAAATGTTTTTTGGCATGCCATACTTTATATTTATAGGTAGCCTAGATGTGCATAATAAAAGAGTGGAACTAAAACCTGGTCTAAAATTTTTATGGAGCTTTAACTTGCTAAGAGTAATAACGTTAGATGATTATATCTTTAAAATGAGATAACTGTCTCATAAAATGTGATAGTTTACTTGGTCTAAAGAGATAATGCAATTCAATGTTATTTATATATCGCCAATTCATGAAACATGTCATCTCAAGGCGCTTTACAAAGTCAAAATCAATCAGATTGTACAGATTGGGTCAGATTATACACATTGATCAAAAAAATCCCATATAAGGGAACCAGTTTATTGCATCAAAGTCTTGACAAGTAGCATTCTCTCCTGAAGAAGCGTAGAGCCACAGGGAGAGTCGTCTGCATTGTCCATGGCTTTGCAGCAATCCCTCATACTGAGCAAGCATGAAGCAACAGCGGGGAAAAAAACTCCCCATTAACGTGAAGGAAAAACCTCCAGCAGAACCGGGCTCAGTATGAACGGTCATCTGCCTCCATCGACTGGGGGTTACAGAAGACAGAGCAGAGACACAACAACACAGACAAAAAGCCCAAAAGCACACATTGATCCAGTAATCTGTTCTACGTTAGATGGTAATAGCGGGTGATCTGTCTTCCCTGGATGATGTCACAGTTAACAGAACACCAGACCAGGTGTACTTACTATTAAGAAAAAAGAGAGAGAACAAAAAGTTAAAATCTGTAATGACAACAGTAATGCAAAACTGGAGAACAGTAGACTGGAGAACAGTAGAACTAGGTAGAGTGAGAAATATAGGCCCTGATGTCCTCCTGTAACCTAAGCCTATAGCCGCATAACTATAAAGGTAGCTTAGGGTAACATGAGCCACTCTAACTATAAGCTTTGTCAAAAAGGAAGGTCTCAAGAGCCAGCTTCTAGTGGAGGAGTTCAAGTTTTTTGGGGTCTTGTTCACGAATGAGGGGAAGATGGAGCGGGAGGTCGACAGGCGGATTGGTGCAGTGTCTGCTGTGAAGCGGGTGCTGTACCGGTCCGTTGTGGTGAAGAGAGAGCTGAGCCAAAAGGCAAAGCTCTCGATTTACCTGTCGATCTACGTTCCTACCCTCATCTATGGTCACGAGCTTTGGGTCGTGACCGAAAGAACGAGATCCCTGATACAAGCGGCTGAAATGAGTTTTCTCCGTAGTGTGTCTGGGCTCTCCCTTAGAGATAGGGTGAGGAGCTCAGTCATACGGGGAGGACTCAGAGTAGAGCCGCTGCTCCTCCACGTCGAGAGGAGCCAGTTGAGGTGGCTCGGGCATCTGGTCAGGATGCCTCCTGGACGCCTCCCTGGTGAGGTGTTCCGGGCACGTCCCACCGAGAGGAGGCCCAGGGGAAGACCCAGGACACGCTGGAGAGACTATGTTTCTAGGCTGGCCTGGGAGTGCCTTGGGAATCCCCCAGAGGAGCTGGCCCAAGTGGCTGGGGAGAGGGACGTCTGGGCCTCCCTACTGAAGCTGCTATTTACCACGTCCCGACCCCGGATAAGTGGAAGACGATGGATGGATGGAAAAATGAAAGTTTTAGGATTAGTCTTAAAAGTAGACAGGGTGTCTGCTTCACGGACCAAAACTGGGAGTTGGTTCCACTGGAGAGGAGCATGATAGCTAAAGGATCTGCCTACCATTCTGGTTTTACAGACTTTAGGAACCACCTGCTTTCTGAGAGTGAAGTGGTCTGTTAGAAATTACTAAAGTTTGTACACAACATACACATGTGGAATATTGCTAACGTGTTACTTTAGCAATATTCCAATTGCTAAAGTGTTTCTTTTACATTATTACTTTTGGGTGTGTATCCACCAATTTAACTGTCAAACTTTCATAAAAGCTGTCTTAATGCAAGAAACCAAACCCTTAAACACATGAAATAATAATATACCAGTGTTTAAACCAGGGGTGTCAAACGTACGGCCGAACGATTTAGTCCAGTCCAGTGGCCAAATGCATTATCATTATTCAATGGCTGTGTCTCCTCGGTGCATCGACCGATCTGCACCAGATTTTTTGTGAGTCGTGGGGGAGCGCTGCCCAACGCGTACGTGTGTATTGCATGGTGGACGGGCGATGAAAATCCGTGACAGCTTCTGCGGTGGCTGGCGGCGGGAGGTGCGTGTACCCTAGCGGTGGCCCATAGGCCAGAGCGGCACTTGGCTGCGAGGGCCGATCATTACCGCTTGCGGTTTTAATTGTTTTTACCTTTCGTCCTTTTCCAGCTCTTGCCAGTTCAAAGCCAACCAGATTTAGGCTGATTTGTGGGTAGCTTTGACACACAAAGTTGTTCAGTTCAGACAAGCTCCAATTCAGGTTAATTTACAGCTCCTGGTTTCTGTCCCCTCATGCACAGGGTTGCCTGAATAATCAATGGTGACAAAACAATGTTAAACACAATAACAAAGAACAACAATTAAGTTTAAACTCATCAGCCCGCCAGATGACTCTGGTGAAAGAGAAGAGTCAAATTATCAGGAAGTGGTGAATTACAACCAAAATAGAGATGTTAAAGCAAAAGTAACTCCTTCTGTCACATTATGCGGTTGTATGAAATAATGTATTATTTGAAAACATATGCTCACCTAATCCATGGCTCTTCAGTCTTTGTTCATCTGAGGGAGAAGGGAGAACGTCAATATTAGGGCCAGGAAGCAAGAAAATATTTGTCTTCCATACAGGGCTTGGCAGCCTCCAACCGAGCCTGCAATGAACCCAACAGAATCACACCATTGATCCACCACAGATGCTAAATGATATTCTATAACATCGAGTGTGCTAACCGGGGTTGCCACCTTTCATAAGTTTCAAAAAGGAAGCCCACCACGGCTTCTCATGTAGATTATGAAAATTGTGCAATTGTCAACATTGCCAAAGTGAACCACAGTATTTGTGTTGTGTGTTTTTTGGTAATGATGTAATCAAGAAAGCATCTACGTGTATCTACACAGCACAGCCACTGAGCTATATTATACACTGGAGTGCTACTAGCCTGCTGTTAGAATAAGTCGCTTTGAAGCCACCAGCCGCCATATTGGTACTCACTATTTTCCTCCAGTAACTAGGGAATATGTGCGCTACAGCGATAAATAACGAGGATTTTTTCATGTTCAGGGGGGGCTTAAAACTTTTAAAATGTCATATGCCATATACTTTTATGTTATGTTCTAAAACTATCACGTACTGAGAAAGTCATGTGCTGAAATATTTTGCATTTATTTAAATTATATATATACATATATATATACATATACATATATATATATATATATATATATATATATATATACACATATACACATATATATATATATATATATATATATATATATATATATATATATATATATATATATATATATATATATATATATATATTTAGTATGAATAACGTAAAATATTTCAGCACCTAATTTCCTAGTAGTTTATAGTGTTAGTACATCCACTGACTGTAGAATTACCTGTGAAACGTTTTCACACAGCCAGAAATCTATAGTACACTAGTTACTTCTCAGGTTTCATAATTGAGAGGCTGATGCAGGACTGAGGTCTGAGGTTGTGGCGTGGGAAGACACAGACTGCAGCTCATTTTGCACACACTGATTCCCCACACTAGTTGCACAATTTAGGGAGCGCTGTACAAAATACAATTAGAGATATCTTAAATTGCTAAAACGTCTAGTCATAAATTTTTTTAGATATCTCGAATGTAAGGGCGGTAAAACCGAATTTATGTTAAAACAGCTTGCCATACCGCTCCAGCCCAAGCACCAGATGATCAACCCCAGCTCGGAGCCACTGAGCTATATAATACACTGGAGTGCTGATTTTGCCGAAAAACTGAAGTCACTGGCCGCCATCTTGCTACTCCCTACTCTCACATAATCCCACAGGATTTGGTTGCAACAACAAGCAGTTTTCTGGTTGTGGGAAAACGTTTCAAAGGTAATTCTACAGTCAGTGGATGTACTAACACTATCAACTACTAGGAAATTAGGTGCTGAAGTATATTACATGTTATTCATATTAAATATATATATATATATGTATATATAAGTATGTGTATATGTATATATGTATATATATGTATACACATATGTAAATATATGTTTTTGTATATTGTTATTTATATATTTATAAATGTTAAACATATATATTTAAATGAATAAAACACAAAATATTTCAGCACATGACTTTCTCAGTACTTGATATTTTTAGAACATAACATAAAACTATATGGCATTTGACATTTTAAAAGTTTTAAGCCCCCACTGAACATGAGAAAATCCTTGTTATTCGATGCTGTAGCGCACATATTCCCTAGTTACTGGGGGGAAATAGGGAGTACCAATATGGCGGCTGGTGGCTTCAAAGCGACTCGTTCAAACAGACGGTGATTAGCACTCCAGTGTATAATATAGCTCAGTGCTCGGAGCAGCTCAGATCAGACCAGGGGGTTCTTCTTCTTCTTTTCTATTATGGCGGATCACAAGCAACTTTAAGGTGCATACCGCCACCTACTGTACATGAGTGTGTAGTAGCGTTACTTCACATCTATTAGATTCTATTTTTTAATTTTGTATTCTTAAGATAAATAAACAATGCTTTCCTTAATTTATGAATATCTGTTATGTTTCCTTCATTTCCTAATATACCTTTAAGATTCCATTCATGCCTTATACTTCTAATTATTCTCTTTAATTCTTCCCTTTCAAGTTTATATGACTTACAGTTCATCAGTATGTGTTCTACATTTTCTTTTTCTCCACATCTCTCGCATTTATCACTATTTTTCCTCCCTATTAAATAAAGCATGTCATTTAAGTAGGTATGACCTATTCTTAATCTACTAATTATTATTTCTTCTCTTCTGTTTCTTTCATTAATGCTTCGAATTCGAACTGACTTTTGCACTTCATATAATCTTCTTCCTTTCTTATCTTCATTCCATATTTTTTGCCATTCCTCCATTTCTTTACTTTTAATAAGTGATTTCCCTTCCCCTTTCCCAAAAGGAATTGAAATTGTTATTTCCCCCTCCAAAGCCCTTTTAGCTAATTTATCTGCCTTTTCATTGCCTTTTAGTCCTTCATGTGCTGGTACCCAACAAAACCAAACATCTATGCCACCCCTATATAATCTAAATAAAATGTTATGGATTTCTAATAACAAATCTTTTCTATTATTTCCTTCTCCCTTAATACTTTCCACTACTGCTTTAGAATCTGTGCACACCACCACCCTGATTGGTCGAATCTCCTCCACCCATTGCCAGCTTAATATAACTGCTACCATTTCTGCTGTAAAAACCGACAATTGATCTGATATTCTTTTATAAATACATTTTTTAAACTCTGGAACATATATTCCTATTCCCACATATCCTTTTAAATTCTTAGAACCATCTGTATAAATTTTAAGGTAATTATTTTATGTAGTTCTTAAATAAATATCAGTTTTTATCCCTATTTCATTTAAATTCCAATCATTTTTCATTGTATTAATTTGCAAATCTACATTAACCTCTGGTATTAGCCATGGAGGAATAACGCTAATTGGGTTAAATTGAGCTATTTCCTTGTCTTCTAATCCATACTTTTTAATCCATTTCCTAACCATCCATCCAAATCCTTTGGGACTTGAATTACTTTGGGACTTCACATATTCTCAACAATTTTGTATAATAGTTGAATTCACACGATTATCTATATTACTTTTAATTTTCATCCAATATGCTAAAGCTAATTTAATTCTCCTCATTTCCAGTGGAGTTTCCCCATTTTCAATTAAAAGAGCATTAATAGGTGTTGTTTATGTTGCTCCTGTACATATACGTAAAGTTTTACACTGTATTCTTTCTATTTTTTGTAATGATGTTTTAGCTGCTGCTCCATATATAATCCTGCCATAATCTATTATTGCTCTCATGAGAGCCCTGTATATGCTTAATAATGACTGTTTATCTGCCCCCCAAATATTTCCAGCCACAGCCTTTAACAGATTAATAACTTTTTTACACTTGGTTTCTAAGTTATCTATATGTGTTTTCCATGAGTAAGAACTGTCCAACCATAAACCTAGATATTTATATTCTGTTACTCTTTCTGTCCATAAGTGTGTCCATACAATGTTATTGTTTCTATATTAATATTTCTCTTCTTTGTGACAACCATATAACAAGACTTTCTTGCTGATAATTTGAAACCCCATTCATAAGACCATTTTTCTACTTTACTAATTGCTTTTTTAATATTTTCTACCACATATTTAATATTTTTCCCTTTCATCCATATGGCCCCATCATCTGCATTTTATACATTTATCATAGAAAATATCATTGATCATTATATTAAATAAAATTGGACTAATTACACTACCTTGAGGTATTCCATTTTCAACATTATATTCATTTGAATAATCATTCCCAATTTTTACTCTTATTTTTCTATCTAGTAGAAAATTTGCTATACAATTATACATTCTCCCACCTATTCCCATCTGTTTCATTTTTATAAGTGACCAGGGGTTCGTTCTTCGTACGTTGCTTAAAACATCCGAGATCACATGAGACACTCAAGATGACTTCATCCGGCTAACCATGATCCGGCTAATTGGGTTCTTCCAACACACCTGTTGTTTATGATTAGTATGGCTGGATTGAGTTATCTGAGATAACTGCGCGTTCATGCGTTTGTTTAAAAGGGGAAATGTGTCGATAGTAGAAACAATGATCAGCAACGCTGCTATTGGCTGTTCAGCATGGCCAATGAACGCCCACAGTTTTTCTCCCAAGCAGAACACGAGCTTTTAATGGAAGGTTATGCCAAATTTGAGTCATTAATTAAAATGACAGGGAACACCTCAAAGTCTGCTAAAGCCAGGAGAGAGGGCTGGCAAAAAGTAGCAGACAAATTAATGCATAAGTGCTGTCCATTTTAGATGTTTCTATCACTTTTTACAGTATGTATTTTTGCATTTTAATAATTTGATATTTACTTTGTTCTTTTATATCAGAGCCTCCACTGGATTAAATAGTACTCTGTTTATCTTAGACAAACATAGGAAGGGTAAATGTGAATATTGTGGGGTAGATGAAACAGTTGAACACATGATGTTGTACTGTAATAAATATGAGGAGAAGAGACAGCAATTCATTCAAAATTTAAGTAAAATAAAAGTTAAATTAGATTTATTTGAATTATTCAGAAGTTATTCAGATAGTAACATTTACAATATAATATTTTAATATCTAAAAATAACACATTTGTATAATAGAATTTAATTTCTGAGAGTCATTCCGGTCCATACTCCATTCATATAGATGGCGAAAATGCAGGGTTTCCCGCAGCGCTATCTTGGTGAGGCGGCCACCTCGCCAACATTCAAAAAAAAAACTAACTCGATATGCTTGCATGTTTATTTGACGTTAACATGCATTTTTTTTGTTGTTGCTTTCGCGCGTGCATATAGTGAATGGCTGGGAAAAAACACATGGATATGCCTCCCCTCACCCCCCCCCCCCCCAAACTCACCGCCTCGCCTAAGCAAATTCCTGCGGGAAACACTGAAATGCATCTATCTGTTGTTTGCCAACCGCCAAAGAAATTTCAAAGATGAAGAAGAAGGAGTGTAAGTGACGGAGAGAGAGCGTGTGAGAAAACTCTGTTTGAGTGGTTTTACATACTTTTTTCTCTCCTTTTTCACTGGGTGTGTGGAAATATTGTGTATATACAGGGGTTGGACAATGAAACTGAAACACCTCTCATTTTAGTGTGGGAGGTTTCATGGCTAAATTGGACCAGCCTGGTGGCCAATCTTCATTAATTGCACATTGAATCAATAAGAGCAGAGTGTGAAGGTCCAATTAGCAGGGTAAGAGCACAGTTTTGCTCAAAATATTGCAATGCACACAACATTATGGGTGACGTATCAGAGTTTAAAAGAGGACAAATTGTTGGTGCACGTCTTGCTGGCGCATCTGTGACAAAGCAAGTCTTTGTGATGTATCAAGAGCCACGGTATCCAGGGTAATGTCAGCATACCAAGAAGGACGAACCACATCCAACAGGATTAACTGTGGACGCAAGAGGAAGCTGTCTGAAAGGGATGTTCGGGTGCTAACCCAGAATGTATCCAAAACACATAAAACCACGGCTCCCCAAATCACAGCAGAATGAAATGTGCACCTCAACTCTCCTGTTTCCACCAAAACTGTCCATCGGGAGCTCCACAGGGTCAATATACACGGCCGGGCTGCTATAGCCAAACCTTTGGTCACTCTTGCCAATACCAAACGTCGGTTTCAATGGTGCAAGGAGCGCAAATCTTGGGCTGTGGACAATTTGAAACATGTATTGTTCTCTGATGATTCCACCTTTACTGTTCCCCACATCCGGGAGAGTTACGGTGTGGAGAAGCCCCAAAGAAGTGTACCACTCAGACTGTTGCATGCGCAGAGTGAAGCACGGGGGTGGATCAGTGATGGTTTGGGCTGCCATATTATGGCATTCCCTTGGCCCCATACGTGTGCTAGATGGGCACGTCACTGCCAGGGACTACCGAACCATTCTGGAGGACCATGTGCATCCAATGGTTCAAACATTGTATCCTGAAGGAAGTGCTGTGTATCAGGATGCACCAATACACACAGAAAGACTGGTGAAAGATTGGTTTGATGAACATGAAAGTGAAGTTGAACATCTCCCATGGCCTGCACAGTCAACAGATCTAAATATTATTGAGCCACTTCGTGGTGTTGTGGAGGAGTGAGTCAGGAAACATTTTTCTCCACCAGCATCACGTCGTGACCTGGCCACTATCCTGCAAGAAGAATGGCCTAAAATCCCTCTGACCACTGTGCTGGACTTGTATATGTCATTCCCAAGACGAATTGACGCTGTATTGGCCGCAAAAGGAGGCCCTACACCATACTAATAAATTATTGTGGTCTAAAACCAGGTGTTTCAGTTTCATTGTCCAACCCCTGTAGTTGTTTTACTTTGGTATATGGGGGGTTTTGGTGTTTTTTTGTGGGGTTTGGTGGCCGTCGGGTCTTACCCGGCGGCAGGAAGGCGTCTTGAACGCCATGGTGGTGGGTGGTGGTTCAGGCGTCTTCTCCGCGCTGACACGGAGGAACGGCTACAAGGTGGGTCGGGTCTCCGTGCAGGGTGGAGGACGTGTGTTTGGCGGTGTGTGAGATTATTGGGCATGGTTCCATCAAGTGTTGTTTGTTTGGCGGGTAGAGCAGGCACACCTGTTGGTGGAGTCGGGCATCTCGGTGAACGGCTCGTTCCTCCAGGTGTCGCCGCTCACGCAGCCTGCTACCAGGGTGATTTTATCAGGTGTTCCTCCATTCATTAGCGACGAGTTCCTCGTTATGGAAATAGTTGTCTCGTCATGGAAAGGTGGTTTCCCCCGTTAAAAAGATTCTGTCGGGGTGTAGATCACCTTTGCTGAAGCATGTTGTCTCCCACTGGAGACAACGCTTCATGATTCTTAACAAGCGCGACGAGGAGCTAAACCTGCATTTCCGGATGAGAGTGGACGACTTTGATTACATCTCATTCACCACCTCATCCAGCATGAAGTGCTTCGGCTGTGGACAGGAGGGACATTTGATAAAATCATGCCCAAACAGAGTCGAGTCGGTTCCGCCAGGGTCCGCGGAGCAGCAGCCTGCTGCTGTCACTAAGAAGGTGGGTGTGTCCTGGAGGCTGGAGCACCTGCCGTGGCGGGGGAGTCTGGCGCTGTGGGGAACTCCAGCGTAGCCGCGGAGGAAGCTGTGGTGTCGGGTCCGGTCGCTGGAGACCAGCAGGGGAGTTTAGTGGAGGAAAGCACTGTGGATAAAACATCTGATTCACAAAGAGTGATTGTGTGGTGAGTGAGTGGAGCACGGTGGTGTGTGGTGGTGGAGAAACTTGTGTGACTGGTGAGGAGGTGTAGAATCAGGGTGAGATGGAGCAGGATGGTGTGTGTGGAGAGCAGGAGGGTGAGACTGGTGGTGAGGTGACTGGTGTGTGTAAAGATCAGGGAGGGAAAGGTGAGGTGGTGGCAAGTGGAGGGAAGGTGAGTGTGGAGGAGCCTGTGGTGGCTCCTGTGGAGGAGAAAGACGAGGGAGAGCAGGTGATGGAGCAGGAGGCTCCTATGAATTTAAAAAGACGTAGTAAGAGGAAAAATGTAGTAGCTGTTGTCCAGACCAGTAAGCAGGTCAGCAGGCTGGCCACAGAGATAAAACATGTGTCAGACAGCAGTGATGGTGAGGGTGAGCTGTCTGACAGCAGTGAGGTGTCTCTGTCCCAGCGTAGCAGTGCAGGGGCACGTTATCCTGTAGAGTGTTTTAATAGTTTTCTCTAGGAAACAAAAGGATTAAGAGAAATAAAAGTTTAAAAATATTTTCCCAATTTAAAAATATTTTATTTCTCTGCGAGGTATTATATCAGAAGAAAAGAAGAGTCTGGGTTTTCTGATCAGGAGGTTTTTAGACTAAAGAAAATTATGGGAAAAGTGAGAAAAATATTTTGAATGTATGATATGCACTAGCTTCTTATTATTTTTATTGTGCGTATTTTATTGTGGTGTTGTTTTTGGCTTTTACCCAACATGGATAATTTTAAAATAGCTTCTTTAAATGTTAATGGAGTTAGGGAGGCTATTAAACGCACCATGATTTACGAAACAGCAAAACAGAAGAGCATCAGTGTTTTATTTTTTACAAGAAACGCACAGTTATCTTAACAATGAAGCAGACTGGTGCAAGGAATGAAAGAGGGAAGCTTTTTTTTAGCCATGTCACCTCCCAGAGTTCAGGGGTGGGCCTCCTCTTTTCCTCGGCTTTCACCCCAAAACTCTTTTAATGTAGAAAGTATCGTCCAGGGAAGGTGTCTTTTAGTAAAAGCTAAGTTTGACCACTTTAACGTGGTTTTTATCAATATTTATGCTCCTAATGTCGGTGCAAAGAGGAAGCGTTTTTTATAGAAAATTGGGGAGAGGTTGAGAGATTGTGGGTCTGATAATTATGTTTTTTTTAGGTGGGGATTTTAACTGTACAGAAAATGAATTGTTAGACAGAAATCACAAAGAGCCTCACCCAGCCTCCCAACAAGCCCTGCGGCAGCTGGTCTCATCCCACGGCCTGGTGGATGTATGGAGGAGGATGCACACAGGCTCCAGACAATACATAAGGTCCCATAGTAAAGAAGACTGCATCTCTTTAGCTCGTATTGATCGTTTTTATTGTTTAAACATCATTTTAATGTGTTTAAAACATGTCAGATTTTACCAGTACCTTTTACAGTCCACTCTTTGCTTTTAGGGAATGTTTTTATCACAAATATTTTACCCAAAAGCGCCTACTGGCATTTTAATCTGGCTTTAATTTACAATCGTAGTTTTAGAGAAGCTCTAAGTTATTTTTGGGCTGTTTTTAGAAAAAGGGTGGTTTTACTTGTCTAAGGCAGTGGTGGGACCATGTAAAAGTTCAAATAAAACAACTTTGTCAGCAGCACACTCTTAATGTCACTTGTGACATCACCAGATCTATCAGAGATCTGGAGATGAACATAGTGGAACTAGAACATTTAAATTAGTCAACGGGAAATCGAGAGCATATTGAAGCTCTCAAATCCAAAAGGCTAGTTTTAGCCAACCTGCTGGAGTCTAAAGTCCAAAGGGTGTTGGTCAGGTCTCAGGTTTAGAACATCACAGAAATGGATGCTCCCTCTAGCTTGTTCTTCAGCTTGGAGAGGAAACGCAGGCAGAGGAAGGTGATCCATTCCCTACTGTCTGACACAGGGCAGCAGGTGAGTGAACCAGGCCAGATTAGGAGGAGGGCTGTAGAGTTTTACTCCTCTCTGTTTGAGAGTGAGTATAGGGAGAACAAGGAGCTGTTTGGGGAGTTCTGCAGTGGGCTGCCCCAGGTCTCTGAGGAGACCAACGTACAGCTGAAGCCCCCCCTGGGGGTACAAGAGCTCCACACAGCCCTCCTGAATATGCAGGGCCAGAAGGCCTCAGGCATCGATGGTCTCACGGTGGAGTTTTACAAAGCCTACTGGGAAATCCTAGCGGAAGACCTGCTGGATGTCTATAATGAGAGTTTGGCAACTGGTTCACTCCCGCTTTCGTGCCGCAGGGCAGTCATCACCCTCCTTCCCAAGAAAGGAAATCTGCTAGACATTAAGAACTGGCGCCCTTTGTCTCTCCTCTGCACCGACCATAAGATCCTCTCCAAAGCCTTGGCAACTCGGCTGAGAGAAGCTATGGAGCAGGTCCAGACCTACTGCGTCCCCGGCAGGTCCATGGTAGATAACATCTACCTAATTCGGGATGTTTTAGAGGTCTCCGGTTCATTGGGTCTATGAACGGGCTTGATCGCATTAGATCAAGAAAAGGCGTTTGATCACGTCGAACACGGCTTCCTGTGGAAAACTATGGAAAGGTTTGGGTTCGGCGCCGGTCTGATCGCCAAGATCCAGGTGATGTACAGTGGGATTGAAAGTATGCTAAAGATTAACGGTGGTCTGTGTGCTCCTTTTAGGGTGCGTAGAGGCGTTGACCAAGGCTGCGCTCTGTCCAAGATGCTCTACTCGCTGTTAGGGTTATTAAAGATAACCCCTTTTATCCTAGAACGAAAAGCACACAACACAAGTTTAGACTGTTCTATAGAGGAGGACAGAAGATAAACCCAAACGGAGAACTTCACTCCCTGAGAGTTTGGGATCGTCTGTGTCGGGTCATTTCTGTCCTCTTGTCTTTATTGTTACACATCAAAAGAAAAGGGTCAGGAGGTTTCAGGATTTTACAACATGGGGGTTGAAAAGGGTCAGGAGGTTAAAAGCAAAGAAGGAATCAACTGGAATTGCGGATAGTAATTACTCACCAGCTTCATGCACAGCTGGATAAGGGAGACGATACTTATCTGAGAGAACCATTTGTTATTCCCGTCTAAGGTTAAATACAACAAAACCTTCCAGAAAGCAAACTCTTAAACAAACCAAATAGCTGTAACTTGATAGAAATAAAATGATTACATTCATATTTTTCTAACACGCGCTCTCCCTGGAACCCCTGCTTCAAAAGATACCGTTGTTTTTACCAGAAATCAGCAAGATGTCGATGAATTGACTGAGATAACAAATAAGTTCTCTGTTTTATCTTCTGCGACGGTGAACTGGGGGAAAAGTGAAGCCCTGGCAGTGGGTGAATGGTGTGAAGGGCTCCCGGTTCTCCCTCAAGGACTTTTATGGAAAAAGGATGGTTTTATATATCTCGGTCTGTTTTTAGGCAATGAAAACACTAAGAAAAAGAACTGGGAAAACGTGGAACAGAAAATAGAAAGTAAACTGGAAAAGTCGAGGCTCCCCCCAGAGGGCGAAAGTAAAAGTGCACTGTCATAAAGATGCTCAGCTGTTCTGGTTTCTCCATCAAGCCAGGCGCGGTTGTTTTGAGCTTAGCAGACAGGCGAACGCAAGGAAAAGTCGAAAAAACGGCAGTACAAACAATGACTAACACAGTGAAAGTATGAACATCAGGGTTTCCCGCAGCGCTATCTTGGCGAGGCAGCCGCGGCGGCCGCCTCGCCAAAATGGTGGCAATAGTGACGAGTCCATACTCGCGTTCTCGTCAAGTCTGTTCTGGGTAAGAAGACAGGAAGATCGGACCTGACGAGAACGCGAGCACGCAGCACTTTTTTTTTTTTTTTTTGCAAAAAAGAACATACAAGAACAATAAAGAACAATAGTAATTACAAACCGATACAATATCAAAGGGCTTTACAGAACAGAGCAATTATCTTATAATGTCTAAATCAAATCTGTGCTCGAGGGTTGCAATTCTTTAAGGGCAGTTATGATTTGAATGGCTTTAGCATTTGAACTGAATTTTAAGGATTCTATATAGACATTAATAGAAGATAATAAAATCTAGAAATTAGGTTTTTGTTGTAAATATTTGGAGGTGTGTATATGATATTTACCATAAATAATTTACAAAAAATTAACAACATATAAGGATTCTGTTTTGACAAGTTGACATTTCTCCATCCCAAATAAAACATCCTTATCTGTTAAAGTAATATTGAGATTTCTTTGATGAAAAAAGTGACATATCTCTCCAAAATATTTTTGTATAATTACAATCCCAAAAAAGATGAATAAGCTTTTCTTCATTATTTTTACAAAAAGTACACATTGGGTCCAAATCCCATTTATATCTTTTTATCAAAAATGCATTAACAGGATAAACATTATGAATAATTTTATAAGAAATTTCTCTTACTTTGTTGTTTATTAAGTATTTTTAAGGAGCAACCAAGTCTACTTCCAATTTATATTTTCAAAAGTGTTGGACCAATAAAATACACAAGCTGGTGAAAAAACAACATCTCGTAATAGAATATTTCTTAATCTTTTGTTGGTTGTTTTCTTACTTATAAAAGGACAATCGTAATCAATATAAATGGAGTTTGGATCAAAATTTGGCATTGAGTGAATTTGATGTGTAGGGAAAGATGATAAAAGCTTTAATGATCCTTGCGTCAAACACAACAGCATATTCTTTAGGGGTAACAGGAAATTGGAAAAGTAACATAAAGTCAGAATAAGACAATAAATGTCCATTTGGATTTAGTAATCCAAATTGGCTTACAAGTAATATTCCCCTATCATACCATTTTCTGTAAAAGATTGTCTTATTTTTGTATTTAATGTCTTCATTATTCCAGATATAATATTTATGAGGAGAATTGTGTTTGTACAAAAGTGACCAGCTTAACAGCATTTGTTTATGAAATGTAGATAATTTTAAGGGTATTTTGGGTATACTGTAATTGCATCTGAGAAGAAAGGGTAATCCTCCAATTTTGTCAAAGTTGTAAATGGGAATACAGTAGAGGTTGGGTTTTTTAGAAGATTTTTTAAATATTTAATTTTGAATTAATTGTTTAAAGATGTGAAGTCAAGGGCTTCAATTCCTCCTTTTTCAACTTTGTTCATTAGAATATTTTTCTTGATGAGATGGCATTTCTTTTTCCATATAAAGTTTATTTTATTAATGTTGGTACTGATCTGTTTGGGAACATCAAGAGCAAGGGCCGGATAAATGAGTCTAGATAAACCATCAGCTTTGACTAATAATGAGCGACCTAAAAGAGAAAGATCTCTCTGGAGCCATAGATTAAATCTTTGTTCAACTGTGATTCCAAGATATTTAACTTTGTCTTTTATAGGAATGTTGAGGAATGTGCCTTTTAAATCAGATTTAATGGAAAGTATTTCACATTTGCTTAGATTTAGAGTCAAACCAGAAGCTTTGGAGAAGGTGTTGATGATTTCAATAGAATTTTTTATTTCACATTTATTCTTTAAAAAAAAGTGCTGTGTCATCCGCAAGCTGGGAAATTACGATATTTCTGTTTGCAACATTAACCCCTGTAATTTTTTCCTTGATTTTAAATTAAAGGATTTGCATGGCCAGAATAAATATATATGGGGAGACTGGACACCCTTGTCTAAGACCTCTTTTCAAATAAAATCTTTTAGAGCAGCCATGTGACAATTTTACAGATGCATTACAATTCCTGTATAACATTTGACAACTTTTAATTAAGACTTGTCCGTATCCGAATACTTCTAATGCTTTAAACAAAAATGTATGTTCAACTGTGTCAAAGGCTTTAAAGAAATCTAGAAATAATATGAGACCATCCCCCTCTGTTAAATCTGAATAATCTAGCAGATCCAATATAAGTCTGATATTATTAGTTATATGTCTACCTGGTATGAATCCAGACTGAGTTTCATCAACCACTTCTTCAAGAGTATTTTTAATTTTTGTAGCAATACAGCCTGCAATAATTTTATAGTCATTTTGTAGTAATGTAATTGGTCGCCAGTTATCCAGAAGAAGCTTGTCTTTTTGTGGTTTAGGGATCAGTGTAATCAGACCTTGGGGCATTGTTGGTGGGAGTGATCCAGAATTCAAACTTTCAAGATAAACTTGATGTAAAAATGGTGATTGCTGTTCTGAAAACTTTCTATAAAATTCTGTATTAAGGCCATCAGTCAGTGATTTATTTAATTTTAATTTATTTATGGATTTTTGGATGTCTTCAAGCGTAATCAAGGAATCACATTGTTCTTTATTATTTTTGCTAATTTGTTGCATTTTATTCAGAGAGTTAATGTATTGTGTGATAGTTTCATCAGAACATTTTGATTGATAAAGTTCTTGAAAAAAAGTCTCGCAATAAGAAGAGATTTGAACAGGGTCTTCACAGATGTTATTATTGATTTGAAGTTTCACAATACTGTTAGATATTTGGTGTTTTTTTTCTAATCTAAAAAAATAAGTTTTTTTAGATTTTTTAGAGTTTTTTTCTTCTTCTTCTAACCATTTCTGTCTTGATTCTGTCTTGATTGATGTACGCCCCTTTAGCTTTGGAAATGTAAATATTTTCCAGGTTCAGCTGTAAATGGTTTAATCTAATCTTTTGTTCTTCAGATAAATTTTCTGGCAGAACATTGTTCAGTAAGATCATTTCTTTTACTACTTCTGATTCTACTTTTCTTTTTCTTTTAGCAATCTCAGCTCCAGTTTTCATTAACATTTTTCGAAGTTCATATTTTAGGAGTTCCCAATTTTTACTAAATTCCTTCTGACTTGAGAGTTGAGTAAAGTAAAGTAAAGAGTTGAGTAAAGAGTTGAGTTTCCAGTAAGCTGTAATTTTATTTTTTCCAAACTGGTTTAATTTAGTTTTTTCAATTAAAATAAGCTTATGGTCTGATAAAGGGGCTGGAAGAATCTCTGACTTAATTTCATCAGCTATTAAATCAGATACAAGCCAGAAATCAATTCTTGATTTAAAGGAGCCTGTTTTGTTTTGCCATGTAAATTTAACTTTGGAATTATTTTTTTTTGTCTCCATACATCAGTCAGGCCAAAGGTTGACATAAAGTTTTCTAGAACTGTGTTTGGATTTGTATTAGCTTTTGGAGGAAATCTATCTAAAGTATCATTAAGAGTTAAATTGAAGTCCCCACCAATAATAATATTCATATTATAATATTTTCCCAATAAATGATTTACCCCGTTACTTAATCTATCATAAAGTTGCATATTTTCTGTTTTGGTATTGTACCCATATATCGAACTCAACAAAAACATTTCTTCATTTACGCAGCACGTATTGTGTATTGGAACAGAAGTCTACTCGTGACGTCATCACACCCGCAGCTCTTGAGCATTTCTTTAACGTTCAAAACTATTTATACACTACACCATCATATCTTATTGAAAAAGTTTTTTTTATTAATTTCTAAAAAGTCTAATAAAATATCTAAAAAAAAATTACAGAACTGTGGGTACAAAACCAGCAATAGCGGGAATTTCTTTGTTGGGAGTTGTAATTGTTGTAGTTGTAGAGGCGATTTAATCTTCTTTTAAAAAAAATCAGCACTTTGTAGAAGCAAAATGAGCGATACGAGCAATATTGCTGTTGCTTCAGTCGTTGGTCAGCTTTACCAGCAGGCTGAAGAGGAGGTGATGCAGTTGAGGAGGCAAATCCAAGCAAGGAGAAGATTGATGCGGCAGAGGAGGCTCAGAAGGCAGGCTTTGCTCACCCATCTATTGCCAACTGGTAGGCATTTTAAGATTGACAGCCTATTTCCTACATTTATCTTTAAAAAAACATTGAGGATGGTAATAAGACTATTTTTCTATAAATAATTAAAATGAAGAGCCAATTTTAACATTAGTAACAGTAGGGTTAAGCTACTTTATTGCACCTCCTGACCATCACAGCATTGATTAGGAAAGGAAAAAAACATATTTTTATGTCTGTCCACCTTTACAGTGATTAATCTATAAATTATGTGCAGTTAATTCAGCTCATTTTTCAGTGAAATGGTAAACATACCAGAGAAGGGAAGCCATTTGTTACATTTACTATACTTGACTAGTTTTACAACACTATACATTTTACCTTTTCTTTCTTGAGAACTATATTAATCTGCATATTAAGCAGTTATGGTTTTATGGTGTGAAAAGGTGAGAATTGAAAAAACAATTATGGTAACATTTGGCATTTTTTATTTACAGGAAGAAACAGAAACAAAATATGTGAGGATAAACAGCTCTGTGCCAATCCTCCAAATATTTTTCAATGAAGGGGACCTGAAACCAGCCTTCAGGCTATACAGGGCCACCATCGTCCTCCTCCTTTAGCTGCTGCCCATCCATCCAGGCCCATGGATGGCCACAGGAGATAGAGGTGCTGCTGACCCTCTACTGGCTGGCCCGCAGTGAAAACAGCTTACCAGTAAGATCTCTTACCTTCTTGTCCTTAAATAGAGCTAGCAATGACACACAGATGATACATAGATTAGATAAATTGGATAGAAGATTAAGACATATCAGCATATTACCTAAATTACAAGTTATTTTATATTTGGTACAGGTCTAGTGGAGGCACGCTACAACAGACACCACGCCAAGGCTGATTAACATCATTGAGCGTGCCTTTGATGCTCTGAAGACACGGTGGCGTTTCATTTTCTTTAGGGCGTTGGAGGTCCGCCCGACTTTTGCCCCAAAAGTAATCACCACCTGCTGCATCATCCACAATATTTGTATAGAGACAGGGGACCAGCTTGATGTGGAGGACGAGGAGGTTGACCCAGAGGAGGATGACCATCCAGCGGCTGAAGACAGGAAGCTGCTCCAGCTGGCTGCATGTTTAAGTTGACATGACTACACCTGACCTAACGTAGATCAGCTGGAGTCATGTCCACATGCTGCTTCATTTCATTTTTTTCACCACCTGTGAAAATACATTAAATAATCATTAAATAATTTCCATTACAAGTATTTTTAATTGTAAGTTTATAGGCATTGTCTATTTGTATACAATCTTAATAGGAGTTATTTCTTTGTTTTAAACCATGTTAGTAACTGTTGATAATTTGTTGAATATATTACACCAGCATTCTTTTCCAAAGATTAAACATTTGTATAAAGTAAATGTCTGTTTTTTCATACACTATTATTACTATTGTTTTCTTTCCCTCTTTCTCCTCTCAATTATTCGTATCCTGACTCAGAAGAAACTCACTTAGATAGGAAAAACATTTATAGAATTTATTTATTTATTTAGTTGCTGCTGTCGTCCTTGGCAGACATTTACAATTTATTCCAGCAAGTATTAAGTTAATAAAGCAACACACATCAGTCAGATAAACACAAAACAAATAAATCATAACCAGCGGTACTATGCACACTACTTTTTTTAACTACGCACCAACTCTGTAAACAGGCCACATAGGGAAAATTAAAAGTATAATGTTCTCGCCTTAAACGATTGGAAAAGGTACTTTTGAACAACAACAGCAGCAGAAAAGGGAATTTTTAACTTACCGCTGTGAGCTCTGTTTGCGCTGTCTCGAATCAAGCTGCAGCCGCGGGCAAGCGGTCAGTCTGAAGAACGCACAAGTCTGCTCTGATGCATGCTCGATAAAGAGGGCGGGTGAGAACAACATCCGGGGATTCGTCGCGTTCTCGGTTTGGCGTTCTCTGCAATTGGAAAAGTGCTCGGGCTGAGGCTGATGACGTGTCACAAGCACACGAGACTGCTCAAGAACGCATATTGAGAAACGGCCAACGTCACTAGGGAAAATGTATTTGATCTCTTGATTCATACTTTCAATACTCAAATCATTCTGAACATTTTAAATTTTACCTTCACATAAGTTATTAAATTTTTCCCAATTTGCTTTCCCAAATATCCACTTTCCTCCTATCATTTCAGGACACTATACCTGACTGATCCTTAAATTGCTGGTTATAATGTAATGATCACTACCAAAAGACTTATTTTTAACTTGCCAATCACATAATGGAGCTAAACAACTAGAAACAAATGTTAAGTCCAATACAGATTCCTTACCTGAATTAATATCAATTCTTGTCTTCTTACCATTATACAAACATACAAGATTATTACTATCTAAAAAATCTTCAAAAACTTTACCATTATAATCAACTTTTTCACTTCCCCATAATGAATGATGTGCATTAAAATCTCCATACCAAATAATATTTCCTTTTATATCCATCTCCTGAAGTTTACTTCTTACAAGGATTGTAAAACTTTATAATCAATATTACCTTCTCTTCTACCCATATTTCAATTGCTACATACTCCAAATTCCCTTTCCTTTCAATAATTTTATATGGAATACCTTCTTTAATTAGAGAAAGACACCCACCCTCATTTCCTTCTTTTCTATCATTTCTTACTGCAATGTATCCATATACTCCGAAGTCCAAAAATGGCTTCAGCCAAATTTGCTTATAGATAAACTGTTTAAAATCTATACCATTTGACAAAAGACTCCTTGCATTCCATTGTACGATTAAAACTATCCTTCTTGACTTGCTTGACTACATAATTCTCCCCTTATATCTTCCCATCGAATATTCTTCAAATCTAGGCAATGGCATGCTGCCTTAACAATAATCTGAATCCTTTCTGTCTTTGATTTCACATCTGAGGTTGCATTTATTACTCCTGCAATAACAGTCACCATTTTCTTTTTTCCTCTTCTATTTTCCTTTCAACTATTTCCATAACCTTTTGAATTAATTGTTTTTCTCCTGTCAAAGATTTTCCATTTTGTTTCTCTTTTTCAACCATCTTACATGCTTCTGCATACGTTACTTTCTCCATAACTTTTGTTTTCTGTATACTTATTTGCAGTTTCATCACTTCACATCCCCAAAAAGCAACATTATGCTCTCCTCCACAACTAAAACACTTTGGTTTTCTCCAACTCCACATTTTCTATATTCATGGTCTCCAGAACATCGGGCACATCTCCTTTTTCCTTTACACATTTTTGCAACATGTCCAAATTCCTGACAGTTGAAACATGTTACTGGTTTAGGCACAAATTCCCTGACACTAAATCTTATCAAACCAAAGAAAACCTCCTTCGGTACTTCTTTAGTTTCAAACTCTACCAAGACAGTGTCTGTTTCAACTTTCTCTGGACCCTTTGTCATCCTTCGTGGTCCTTTTACTTCCCTATTTCTTTCCTTTAGATTCCCAACTAAATCTTTCATATTTACATTTAAAGGCACTCCTGTGATAATTCCTTTACTTTCATTATTTATTTTTTCACCCACTCTAACAAATGTTCTAACTTTGACTTTACACAACCACCCAAGTTTCTTTGCCTTTTCCACCTGAACTTCCGAATTACATCCAATCAGAATATTTCCGTGTCTCAGTATTTTGGCATATTTAATTTCTCCAACATGTGCTTTAAGTGCTTTTGTTAACTTAAATGGATCAATTTTCTTGACCCCTTCTCCTTCCTCAAATCTTACTATAATATTAATAGTTGGATTTTTTAATTCTTCTGCTCTTTCCTCAATGCCTTCACTATCAGTGTCTTCTGTACTTTCCTCACTTCGTTTTTTCCTCTTTCTTTCAGCGGCTCGCTGCTTCTTACCAAACTTCCCCACCTTTTCCCACTCTTTTTCTTCATTTTGACCACCCATCCCTTCCTCGCCACTACCATCCACACTATTCCAGTCACTTCTTTCTACGTCCATTGTTGCCATGAAAAGTTCAGTTCCAAACTTTTCTGCCTCGTGCTACCACAATCATACGTGGCTCTCTCCTCTGACAAAAACCAGCTTCCGCTTCCTTCGTCTCCTCCTGACCGAAGCGATTCTATCTCTGGCCTGCTGCTGTTCCCCCCGCGCCACAAACTCCGCTTGTGGTGCGTCTTATGCATGGACGCTTCATAATGTGCTGGAGAGCCTCCTGCGTCGCCACCATATTGGATGGGGCTCTCCTACTCAATGCTGGCATAGTAGACCAAGAGAGTATACGCAGAGGGAGCAACTTTGCCCATATTTTCTGCAGTTCATGGTTGCAATAACCAGCGATAACTGCTGAAAGTAGATCACGTGGTGTAGATCACCATTTTGGGCAGAAATTGGTTCTGTAGATGAGTTTTTACTTGGTGAGAGCAAGGCAAACCCAACATTTGGACCATAATTGTATGCTTATTAATTTGTTGCCGATGTATTTCGCAACCTGAGGTTGAATTACCTTTCCAAATTAAGTACCCTGGAGTTAAAGAGCGTCAGCACATGCAAGAAGCTGTGTAAAACAAGTCTTGAGCTCCAGCCCTAGCTGCAAGCAGGGTAGTGTAAAACTCTGGAATGACCAGGAGATTTTAAAGAACAGTTTTTCAGGCCTTTAAGAAAAACTGAGAATGCATTTCTGCATTATTGTTGGTGTGTAGAGAGGACTCAAGATTGTTAATGAGAGAGAGAATGAAATAAATTTAAATGAACAATCCAATTTGTTTACTTATCAAAATATAAAATGTATAATGTCATGGTTTTCAGATGACGAGCCCACATGCAGATACGAACGGGAGGCAATGCACAGTTTTAAGATTTTTATTAAAGGAAAACAGGCAGGTCTATGGACGAAACTACAGGTGACTCGGCTGGGTCAGAACGTCACGGCTGGAGAGTCTGTAAGAAAGAGCAAGTGAGTTCTTCTGAAATAAGAGCCAAGAAACTTGCTAGGAGTTGCGCTGCTTACCATTAGGCTGGGCGGACCTAACCGGGAAGAAGTAGCGTCATGAGAACTCTATGTGACTACTCAGATGGAGATAGGTGGCTAGTGGCTGAGGGCGGCAGATGTAGCTGGCGAGGAATCCGAGGCGACCTCATCGGCAGCGGTTGACAGATGGATTGACCAGAGTGAGCACAGAACCAACAGAACCCAGGAAAGGGGATCTCAGGCCTCGCTGGGTAACTTCCAGGAAGTATGAGGGGAGCGCCAGAGCAAAATCTGAGCAGACAGGTCTGCTGGTCTGTTTCTTCGGACGGGACGTCAAGACAGGTGAGTGCATCCAAGCACCAAAATCTGGAGCAACAGAGAGGTACAAAAAATTACTCAAAAAAGAAGAGTAACAAAAAAACTCACAAGCTGGTTTCCGAGAGTTGGGACAGAGGCCACGTCGTACCACGACTGGTTAAGGCTCCGGCGTCTTCCATCTGCCAGTGCTCTGCTTAAGAAGCCAGAGGAAGCCGCCTGCAACGAGCTGCAGGTGTGGACCACGCCTCCTCAGCCAACTAGACACACCTGAGGAGTAGAGTTAGAGCAGCCAACACAGAGAACCCTGACATATAATTTATAAATATATTAATATGTAATACCATATTCTCTTTGTTTATTTGTTTCAATAGCATAAACATCTGTATCTTAACCCATCCCCTTGGGGAGCAGTGGGCTGCCACTGTGCGGCGCCTGGGGAACAATCGGGGGTTAAGGGTCTTGCTCAGGGACCCAGAGTGGCAGTCTGTGGGAGTTGAAGTCAGAACATCTGGGACCCAAGCTCAATGCTCTAAACAGCTGTGTTGTGTCTTTTCTCTGTCTTTTGTAACCCCCATTCGGTCAAGGCAGATGACCGTTCATACTGAGCCCGGTTCTGCTGGAGGTTTTTCCTTCACGTTAATGGGGAGTTTTTCTTTCTGCTGTCACTTCATGTTTGCTCAGTATGAGGGATTGCTGCAAAGCCATGTACAATGCAGACGACTCTCCCTGTGGCTCTACGTCAGGAGCGAATGCTGCTTGTCACAACTTTAAGGCAATTAACTGGTTCCCTTATATAGAAATTGTTTTGACCAATCTGTATAATCTGAGTTAATCGGTATAATCTGATTGATTTTGACATTGTAAAGTGCCTTGAGATGACATGTTTCATGATTTGGCACTAAATAAATAAAAATTGAAATGTATTGAATAAGAGTAAGTTTGTCAGTTTTCAAGCATGATTTGTATATCTGTTCAACTTAACCCTTTATCGCCATTTGTATCATATTTGCTACATAGGTTTCTAGGGACTCTTTTCTTTGAACGTGAGCAATATTTACCTCAAAAACCTGTTGGATATAATTTGATACATGTATTCTGCGCCCTACTGGATTATCATTGCACGGCAGGCAGTGGAACGGCCTTTTTTTCCCTTTCAAAATGTCTGTTCACGTGAGCTGGTTCACATGCGATTTTCAGGAACATTTTTTCCAGTTTTAGAGAGATTAAGGCAACAATAACCAAAAAAATTCTTATTCAGTTTTTTAGATTAATGCTTTATGTTTTGAGACATTGCCCAATTACCCAAAAAATATTATTTATATCACAGTTAAACCGTGTTAAAATATGTGTATCATATTTGATACTGCAGGTATATAAGTTTCTTCATCACTGAACAGTCATGCAACATTTTTGTAAAGTAATGTATGTCCTTCTTGCCTGAATTCAGCCACATACAATTTTTTAATTAGTAATAATTATTAAATGCCATTTCATAATACATTTTGGATTCTTTAACCATAACAATCATTCTAAAACCATACTCTTTGCGTTGTATTGAGCAGCAGTTTATGTAATTTTAGATGTCAAAAAGAATTGAGGAAGAAGAGAGAAAAAGAAAGTATTGGGAAAATGTCATCAACATGATATTGGATGGCAATTAAAGTGACATAAAGCAACTAGCAGAAGATGATGAGGATGATGATAAGGAATGGACTTCCAGTCCTCATCATCATTGAGCAGTGATGAGGAAGACTGTCAGGATCAAAGTGTAGCCCAGATAGGCATGGAAGTTGGGGTCCAAACAGCAACTCTGGACACAGTCAGAAATGATTCAGTGAAGATCAATGTGAAAAGGAAAGAATACAGAAGAAGGATAATACAATATCAAGCCCCAATCTTTCGATCTCATTGTAAGTGTTGAGGAAGGCAGAGAGAACAGGTGTGACATGACACCATACATGTATTTCAAGCAGTTTGTGATAGGGTTATTAAAGATAACCCCTTTTATCCTAGATTGAAAACCACACAACACACGTTTTAGACTGTTCTATAGAAAAGGACAGAGGATACCCAAACGGAGAACTACACTCCCTGAAAGTTTGGTATCGTCTGCGCCGGGTCATCTCTGTCCTTCTGTCTTTATTATCACACATCAAAGAGGGGGTCAGGAGGATTGGGTCAGGAGGTTTCAACAATTTACAACATGGGGGTTAAAAAAAGGTCAGGAGGTTAAAAGCTAAGAAGGAAACAATTGGAATTGCAGATGGTAATTGCTCACCAGCTTCATGCACAGCTGGATAAGGGAGACAATACTTATCTGAGAGAACCATTTGTTATTCCTGCCTAAGGGTAAATATAACAAAACCTTCCTGAAAGCAAACTCTTAAAACAAACGAAATACCTGTAACTTGATAGAAATAAAATGATTACATTCACATTTTCTAACATTTCCCCCCTTTTAATCATTTTATTGAACGCTTAACTTAACCTACATAAAGTATTCTTTTCTTGCATTCTGCATTTTCAATGAGACTGTCATTTTGTTAAGCATTTATCAAGGGAAAAGTTAAGCTATGGGTTCTTCAAGAGGGATTTGTGAAAGCATTTGATATTGAAATACAACATTTCCCATAGTTTTAGCAATCATAGACTTTAGGCATGGGATTACACAAGCAGTAAAAACACAAAGGATAATAATAATAATAATAATAATAATAATAATAATAGGTGTCATTATTTTCAGTAAAAGGTGCCACCACGATCCTGAAAAGAACCAGGAGAGGAAGTCCATACTTAGAGGAACAGCATCCTGGGACATTGCTTGTTGCAGATTCTTTAAAGCAGACATAGCTTCAGTAATATGAGTTTCATTTGCGTCAGAAATGTACGTACAGCAGGAAATTCCAATCATTACACATACGCCACCTTGGCTAGCAGTTTATATGTCCAAAACCATTCTGTTTTGTAGTACCATTAAACGCATTTCACTTAATTGTTTGTTTTGTCCTTTATTAATGTCCATCGTCATGTTCACCAGGGTCTTCATTCTGTAGTCCAGTGTCTCAATCATCAGCATAGATTTACCAACTTCAAACCACGGGAAAAGTGAAAGTCCTATTTTATTTGCTGTACTCCAGTGTTTATGTTCAGAGGGAACGTTGGAACCCCACATGGGATCATGGGGCTGAAAAACTGAGCTGGAGCTGAGTTCTCTTCTCCTCCTATTAGCGGAATGATGCTGCTTCACAGCTTGAGCTGAGATGATGACGGTGTGGTCAGAAACAAACACATGTGCACATGTACCTGACCAGCTTACAGGCAACAATGGATAGATACTGTCTCCTCCACACAAGAACCAGCCACTCTCTGTAGGAAAGTTGGCTTGTGGTTTCCAAGTAGAACAGCTTGTGTACGTTCCATTAGGGACGATGCCGCAGACAAAGTCAGAGTAAAGGTCAGTGATGGTACTCTGGCATCCTGCTGCATGTCCTACCTTCACCGTATCGTTCCCTCTAGGTGAGTGAATACACACTGGATGTTTCGTTCCTTTAGACATGACAGAACACACGTAGCAATCAGTCTTGTTATGCTGCTGGATTACAGTTCTTGCAAACGTTTCCCATAAGTTGTCAACATGGTGGTTTGGGATATCACCCAGCCAAATCTTCATGGCAGCGGAGTGGATGAACCTCTTTCCTCTCTCACTCAGCGGATCTGCACTGAAACAGATAATGCACGCACAGCCACAACGCAAAAGAAGTCCCATCTACATGGGAATCCCATTTTTGCTAGGTTAGCAGAGATGTTCATTTTACCCAGGACTCTAAAGAACAGGGATCAGTTGATTTCTTCACCGACGTTGAGACTAGTGGTCCTAAAAAACCAAATCCCTTTGTAAATCGGACTGCACTGTTCCAACCTTTAGGTACTTAACACTCTCTGTAACTTACAGTGGCTGAGGTGAATCCAGGAAGGTCTTTCAGCGATCTTTACAGCTGTTGGTGTGGTCAGGAGCTCTTGGGATGGTCCTTCCCACCTTTGGCTCGCCCAGTTAACACCCAGTCTCCTGGTCTCACTCCTTGTGGATCCTGTGGAGACAAAGGTTCTCCTGGCAGTAAATTTGCATTGAACACTTTTTTAAACTGCATCATTTTTCTCATATAGTCTGCTAGAGTTTTTTCTTCCTCCTTAGGTGGTGTCTGTATTGTGAACAGCAGCAATTTATATGGTCTGCCATATACTATTTCAAACGGAGTCAAACCACTGCTCGTTGGAGTTATTCTCATGTACAGTTTTACTAAATCTAGACATTCTGGCCATGGCCTCTTTGTTTCTTCCATGCACTTTTTAAGCCTGGGTTTAAATGTCCCATTTGTCCTTTTCACAAATTCTGCACTTTGTAGCACGGTGTGTTTCTTTAAGGTTATCTGTAACCTGCTTACCATTTGCTGAATCACCTGATTCAGAAAATGTGGACCATTTTCACTGTAAATCTTCTCTGGGATGCCAAACCTTTGCATATAGCTTTAGCTACTGTCATGGTTTAGTTTTGATTCGGCTTTGGTTTGCTATTATTCTCAGTTTTTCCACCTTGTTTGGGTTTTAGTTATGTTTTGACCTTGTTCATTGTTAATTTTTAGTTTCCTCCTTCCCTTCCACTCAGCCTTCACTTCACTCTCCTTGCAGTCAGTCACACCTGTTAGTAATTATTCAGTCAGATGCATTTCACCTGTTTGTCTTCCTATTTAAACCTCCCTCTGCCTCACTCTAGTGCTGGCCCGTCTTCTTTTATCGTCCACTCCATGTCAGTCCTCGACCTCATCTTGGAAGATCTATTTCTGTAGTTTCATTAAGGTTAGTCCTGCCTCGTTTAAAGACTTTGTACCTCACTGTTGTTCCTGGGAAGTTCTGCTCTGTGTTCTGGTGTCTCCAGAGATCAGCTAACCTGACTAGCTTTCGCTCTGAGAAAGTTCAGCTCTGTGCCATGCCATCCAGCTTCGTTGGACTCTCTCTCTCCAGGCTGTCAGCTCCTGCCCTCACCTGCACCCCTGAGCCTCCATATTTCTGTATCTCCGGTTACATCTCCCATCTATCATCTACCCTTCAATAAACCTCTCAAACTTTTGTCCTGCGTGTGTGTTCTGAGTTCATCGTAAAACCAAATCCTGACAGCTACTGTCAGTGCATCTGTGTGCTTTGCTGGAACTATTTCAGCCCATTTTGAAAATGCATCAATCATTACCAAACAGTATTTGTAAGGGCCACTTTGTGTCAGTTCATTAAAATCCATATGCATCACTTCAAAAAGTTCATTTAGTTCTGGAAACCTTCACTGTTCTGATCTAAAATTAACCTGAGGGTAATTTTTAACACAGATCGAACATGCTTTACAAAAAAAAAATTTGTATGAATTAAATCCTAGGAATGAAATCCATATGTTGCTGTATTATAGTTATCCCTCCCTTTTTTGAGACATGGCAACTGCCCATGGCTCAAAATAGCTGCTGCTTGGACTAAGCTTTTAGGGAGAACTGCTTTGTTACAAACTATAGAATCCTTCTGATTCATTGTTGCAAAATTTTTTACCCACATTTGTTTTTCTGCAGTTGTCGCCGTTTGTCTAATTAACAACACTTCTAGAACAATGATTTGCTCTGTTTTTTACTCTAGGTAAATATCAGAAAGACCAAATTGTAATACATCTACTACATGGGGATCTAGTGGTTGAATGAAACCAGACCACTTCAGATGTACTTCCTACAGCCATGGTAGTTGCTTAAACTGCTAGCAGATATGGGGGTAGCGCTGCTGCTACAGGTTTGAACTTATCACCACGGGGCTGTAAACAACACAGAAGTCGTAAAACTAGAGCTAAGACAGTTGCTGAGATAAGTTTTCATTTAGCTCTGTGAATTGCTGCTCTACTTCTGAGGTCCACTGGATTGCCTCCGACATGGCCATCAGTGTGTCATGAATAAGATTTAAGAGAAGCTAAGTTTTCTCTGCATAGTGTGGAATCCAAGCTCTACAGTAATTGCACAATCCTAAAAAAGACATCACTTGTTTTTTAGGCTCACTTACTATAGCAATTCTTCACTTCCTGTATCTTTTTACCTTCTTCTGAGATAACATGGCCTGTAACAGACTCATTTCTGCACCCACTGTATTTTATCTTTGCTAACTTTGTTTCCCATTTTAGCCAAAATGATGTAGCAGCTGTTTTAAATGCAATTAGAAAGCCATCTATGTACATTAATACTTTACTTCCATTATTTGGATTAAAGCTCTTTAAGCATGTTAAAATGGCCTGGATGAAAATTGTTGAACGGTCTACAAATCCCTGTGGCAAACGTGTGTACATATATTTTTTTCCTTGAAAGTAAAAGCAAACCAAAAGTGGGAATCTGGACATGGTCTAATTATTCCTGCATCCAATGAAATATTTATAACTGCCATTATACCCTCCTGTTCTTCAAATTTTAGCCCGTACTGTTTTATCCGCAGCCAGTACTTTAATTTAGGAAGTATTTTAACCGGTTCTACAGTTGTCAATAATCCTACATCAGTTGGTCCTGTAGACCACAAAGCATTTGGAACACCTTTTAAATAATTTTCCTTGGATTCTGATAGCAAAAAATGCTGGATTATTTTGTCTCATGCCAAATCTTGGACACGGGGTTCTGCATCAAACAGAACTTTGTAAGGCTGCTTCCATAGTTCTGTACTAGGGCTATAAAGCCAGCCTGTTTTGTGTGGACACAGCTGAAAATCAGACGGTCTTTCTGCAGCTTTTAAATGCGGTCCTGTGTCTCTCCACTGCTCTTTACTGGTCTTAAACAATGACAAAAAATGTTCCCATGGTAAGCCATACAATTTTTTTATCTGTGTAGAAAGCATAACAGTAACTGCTACAAATTAACTCCCATCTGTATACATATTTTGTATAGCCACAATTGTAGTTTCCTGTTTCAGAAACTGTTTTTCAAACTTTTCATCTGGGGTTAAGCACACATTCATATTGGTTTGTAGATCAGCTAACCGAGTTTCATCCTCTGGATTTGATAATGTGCTTCTAGCGTTATGCATAAGTTTGCTTTTCCCTTTTATTTGGAGCAGAGTCGGTAAGCATAGTGCATAAAACACGCAGCTGCAGCGAAGCGTATTAATTACATGTTAGATTAGATTAGATTCAACTTTATTGTCATTACACAGGTACAGGGACAAGGCAACGAAATGCAGTTTAGGTCTAACCAGAA
The DNA here is from genome assembly GCF_011125445.2 of Fundulus heteroclitus. Classification (NCBI taxonomy): domain Eukaryota; kingdom Metazoa; phylum Chordata; class Actinopteri; order Cyprinodontiformes; family Fundulidae; genus Fundulus; species Fundulus heteroclitus. The sequence continues at coordinate 33,873,172 of NC_046379.1, read as the reverse complement.
GTGCAATAGCAGCAAGTGCAGGATAAATAATGGTTCCATAAGTACAGGACATGGATATGTACTGAATAAATATAGAGATGAATACTATTATAAACAGAATTTTACTGATAGATTTGTCCTATGAATATAATATATAGGTAACTAGTATTGTGAACTAAATTTACAGCTGGATATGTACCAAATATAATATACAGGTGGATATTACTATAGAGCAGAGATCACGGATTAACGGACCGGGGTCCGGATCCGGACCCACCTGCTGGCTAATCCGGACCCAACCTGATTTAAAACATTTATATATTACTGCATGTCCAACGGATTTCCATCATTTGGACATTGAGCGCAAAAAGTCCCGTCTAGACTTTTTATTCAAGGTTTTAATCTGAAACTGCTCTCAACCAATTAAACCTGGCAGAGCCGGGACATTAGCCAATCAGAAAGAGAGTAGGGCAGGTCTTTGCAACGTGAACATTGCCAGCAGCCAGTCTTAGGTTTATCGAGGTTCAATCATTTTAACTTTTGGGAGAGCGTTTTAAACTGGCCACGGATGGTATAAATGAAAGTAGCGGTGGTCAAAGGTTTTCTTTGGATTAATGCAAACCAGCAGGTCAGAAAGCTTAGCGTTTAGAACAGCTGACAACGACTTCCCTCGGTAAGTGTTTCTGTCGCTGCTCCTGCAGTCAATCAATGAATTATTTCCACCTGTGGCCATGTCGCCTGTCAGCGTTTATTCCCTCGTTGATAAACGCGGCGACCAACCAGGGATCTCCTCGTGATTCGCTATTATGTTTTATTTAAAACACAAAGAAGAGTAACGCGCTAGCTCAGGCTAATTTATGACCCTTGAAGAAGAAGAGTTGGAATGTGAAACGATGTCCCGCATTTGACTGGGTTCGATTCGGAAAAAGTAAAAGAAGAAAAAAAAAAACTGCGCTGTTCAGAAACAAAGAAGGCAGAGCTGCATCTGCTGTCGGTATGCAGCAGTGTTCACCTGAGGAGCAGCTGCGCTCCAGGACACTAAATAAAATGACAAGGATTTTGATGTTTACAGAATTGTTAAGAAAACTACATCAAAAAGATAAAATAAATAAACTGCAGCTACAACATGGACTGCAGAACGGGTTCTAACTGGGTGAGGCCAGAGAAAGGCGATTGTCAGAGAGTTTTTTTATGAAGTTAAAGTGGATCACGGACACAGGGTTCATCCTGGACAGGTGTCCAGTCACTGGGCTAAAATATAACCATTTTTTTAAACTTCAAAAAAGTTAAATCATGCCTTTTTATAAACTGTAATAGTTAATTGGTGAACATAACGGGCAAAGCAGAGACTTATTATTGTCATGTGCAATCTGTCAAATTAAAATGTAGTATATCATGATAGTGTTGATGATGTGTCCTGCATTTCTAAGGCTGTGGTTGGCCTTGTATCATCATAATATTGGTTTATATTGAATGTGACAGGGAGCCAGTGGAGTTGATGTACAGGTGTGAAGCAGATGATGTAATAATGAAGCTGCTGTCCTTTGAACCAGCTGCAGTTTATAGACGTTTTCCGGAAGACAGGGAGGAAAGGGAGCTGGGATTGTAAAGTGGACAGTGGACCAGTTTGTCAAAAGTGTGAAGGAAGAACTTGATGCTGCATAGATGAAAGTAACCCAGATGATGATGTGGATGTGGAAAGTGATGGAGAGGCTGCCCAGGATGACGCAAAGGCTCTAAAGCTGAAAGGTGGCAGAGATATAGGAATTTTCAATGGATATTTTAAAAGTACCAGGTTTAGTTGACTTTGCACACTAAGCAAGTGAGCCAACTTGCTTAGTGTGCAAGATGATGTCCACGGCCCCGGAAATATATGGGTTGGCGAGAAAAATCTTTCAGTCAAACATTATTTTTGCTTCAACCCCTGTGCTAACTTCACTTGCGCCGCTTCTCTCGTTAATATGGCAAAGCCCTCCGGAGCGGCAGGCAACAGGATGCATGTGATACAAATTAGCCAATGAGCTGTCAGTCAGGGTTGTTGCTGCTGGCTACTTTTTAGAAAGAAAAAAAAAGCAAAATCAAAAAGCACTTTGGATTTTAAAATAGAAAAACATTCTATTTTTATGTTTTTTTTTGTTTTGTTTTTTGTTTAAAAAGTCAATGTATAAGGTGGATGCATAAACATTTTATTTCAGTGTTAAATACTGTTTGAAGTAACGGATTGTAATTAAAAATGTGTCCGGACCTTTACTGGTTGTTGATTTTTGTTATTCGGACCCCGCTGATTTTTAATTAGTGACCCCTGGCCTAAGCTATTTAATGAGGGCTGTGGGAAGAACGGCGGCCATTTTGTATTTCTTTTTCCTTGTTATATGGCTGGTAACTGGAGGGAGGCTGAGTTCCAGAGGACTTTGTACATATGTATATAGTTTTTTTTGGCACCCTGTTTTTTTTTTGAGGAGCACAATAAAGCACCATCACCGCTAACACGACTGAGCCTGGATTCTTGAGGAACAAAGAACCCCATCACAATATACATTTGCAATACCGTACTTTAACTGTAATATGCAATTAGCTTCCACTGCACTTTCATTTAAATAGCTTCTGTCCAAACTTTATTTATTAATTTTATAGTAATAGCTATCTGCCTATAGTAATAGCCATCTGTGCATATATTCATAGTACATGTACACTGTTATAATAACAATCATTTGTATATTATGCTATGTACATATCTGTAAAATTCTATTTATAGTACTATCTACCTGTATATTATATTCGGTACATATCCAGCTGTAAATTTAGTTCACAATACTAATTATCTATATATACATATCTGTACATATCTGTAAAACTCTTTAGGCCCCTCCTCTTTACCCATGTAAATCAGGTTTATTCAAATATTATTTCTACAGCATACAAATTATTATAGAAAAACTACATACATTTTACACTTTCAATCCTTTTCATAGATTCATGGAATCATTCATATACAACCAACTTTTAAACATAAAATAATAATAAAAAAAAAACATCTGGCAAACACTTCGCAAGTCACATGTTGGTCACGTCATTTCCACCCATTGACAGACCTGGCGTTTTAACTGATGACTGGGTCTTGCCTCGGGTTTGAACCCAGCAATGACGCCAACACTGGGAAAATGGTAAGGCACCACAGCATGCGCACACACGCAAGTACACACACACACACAAGTACACACACACACACACAGTATACCCCACTGAAATATTAAGTGTGCACCCTCAATACCCCAGCAGGTAACCAGGCAGCGCTTATGTGCGTCTTGTTGAGGAAACTTAACTAGGGCTTTACCGCGAGTGCAACGGTCCTCACAAGAATAGCTTTATGGGCATGTCCGCAAGGTGGCTTTCAGTCACGAGACGGCTTCGTCTCATCATCCACCTCCTCCCCTAGGTTGACAATGTTTGGCAACCGAGAGAGATAGTCCGCCACAATGTTCGTTTTTCCTGGACGATGGCGAACTAGGAATTTGAATGGTTGTAGGGAGAGATACCAACGTGTAAGTCTGCTATTGTGATCCTTCATGGAACTGATCCAGGTGAGAGCACGGTGATCTGTTTCTAAATCAAATTCCCTCCCTAGCAGATAGTAGCGGAGACTTTCCAAGGCCCATTTTATTGCCAGTCCCTCTTTTTCTGTAACAGAGTATCTGGTCTCCCGAGGGTGTAACTTTCAACTCAGGTACAAGATAGGATGTTCCGCCCCCTCATCACCCTGAGCCAGAACTGCACCAAGTCCCACAGCAGATGCATCCACTTGCACCAGAAACCTCTGGTTGAAGTCAGGGCTGCGCAGAACCGGAGACGAACAAAGGTGTTTTTTCAGGGTTTTGAAGGCCTTCTCACATTCTTCAGTCCAGGTAACAGGGTTCTTCTGGTCTTTCCTGGTAAGTGCAGTAAGCGGGGCCGCAAGGGTTGCAAAGGATGGTACGAAACGGCGATACCACCCAGCTAAACCCAGGAAGGACCGAACCTCCTTCTTGGTCCTTGGTCTCGGACAAGTGAGGATGGCTTCCACCTTATCCACCTGTGGTCGCACCTCTCCTTGTCCCGGCTGGTATCCCAGGTACCGAGTCTCCTGCTTCGCCCACTCACACTTGGACACATTCAATGTTAACCTTGCTTTCTGAATGGTTCTCAAGAATCTTCTTAGATGCTTGATGTGGTCCTCCCAGGTCTTGCTGAAGACCACCACATCGTCCAGATAGTCGGCACTGAAGTCTTCACACCCCTGGAGGACCTGATCCATCAGCCGTTGAAAAGTCGCTGGGGGTCGATGCAGACCACATGGCATGACGGTGAACTGATAAAGTCCGGCTGGAGTGCGAAAAGCTGTGTAGGGTCGACATGAGGGCTCCAAAGGTACCTGCCAGTAACCTTTGCACTGCAAAAACGGAACTTAAAATAAGTAAAATGTTCTTAAAATTAGTGTATTTGTCCTTGATTTGAGCAGGTAAATAAGATGATTTGCCAATGGAATAAGATTTATGCACTTAAAATAGGAACAACTCATCTACATGATCTTATTTCAAGTGCAGGATGTCTAATTATCTTATTTTAGGGGTCAAAATACTCATTCCATTGGCAAATAATCTTATTCACCTGCTCAAATCAAGGACAAATACACTAACTTTAAGAACATTTGACTTATTTTAAGATCCATTTTTGCAGTGTGCACAGATCTAGGGTGGTGATATACATGGCTGACCCGATTCTCTCCATCAAGTCATCAATCCTCGGCATGGGATAAGCATCAAATTCTGAGATAGCATTCAGCTTTCGAAAGTCAATGCAGGGCCACAGTGAGCCATCCTTCTTGGTGAGAAGGACCATTGGACTATACCACTCTGAATCTGACGGTTCAATCACCCCAATTTTCAGCATGGTGTTAATCTCCTCCCTCAGTTTCCCCACCAGCTGCTGAGGTACCCCGTATCGTCGTTGTCTTATAGGGTTGTTGTCCTTCAACCGAATGACATGTTTGATGACAGAGGTCCTGCCTGGATTTGCCCTAAACAGAGTCGATACCTCTTGAAACACCAGCTGAACTTGGGCTGCTTGATCGGCTGTGAGATGTGATAGCTCAGATATAGCAGACCTAGTAAAGATGTACCAGCTTGGATTTTCTTGCTCCACATCATCTCCATTCACCAACAGACCTACAGCTGTTGCCTGTTTCCAAGGCTCCTTCCATTCCTTCAATAGATTAACATGGTAAGTCTGCTTTTGTTTCTTCTTATCTGGGTGATGGACCTCATACGTCACTGGACCCATCTTGCGGGTAATGACGTACGGCCCTTGCCACTTGGCTAACAGCTTACTGGTGGATGAAGGAAGGAGTAGCAGTACCTTCTGTCTGGACTGGAAGTCCCGTTGCCGTGCCTGCTGATCATACCAGGTCTTTTGCGCCCTCTGTGCATCCTTCAGATTCATTTTGGCCTCTTCTTTGCATTTTACCAAGCGTTCACTCATTTCCAGGATGAACTGCATGTAATGGGAGTTCTGAACAGATAACCGACTTCCCTGAGTTACTGAAGAAGGAGACGTTGGAGTGATACAGTTCCAGCACTTTATTGAGAAACAGAGCAGAGCAATAGATGGACAAAGTATTCGCACCGTGCGGCAGCAGCCTAGCATCTCATTAACAGTGGATTACATACACAGACATCTTGTCTCCTGGCTCTGCGTCCGAGAGGCAACAGGTCACTTTGACTGTAGGGCAAAGATTAATGCAACATTCCACCCCTTGATCGCATAGAATATGTATAATCTATGTGATCACCCACAAGGTAAAACAAGATGACCTGTGACATGAACATGCAAGTACAAATCATGTGTGCTGGAACTTCAGTAATGATTAACATGAATGCTTCGGAAAGTTTTAACACACAAGATCAAGGTTTAGCATTTGCCTACAATTTAGGGTTCATCTAATTAAAGTAAGGCCTGTTTTAGGTCCTATGCGCACATTATTTTAGGTGTATTCGACTAGGTAAGCTAAAACCTGTATACTAATTAAGTTCAAATCCGTCTACTCTCACCCTGCCCTGAATACCCCCCCTACTCCTTTCTCCACTTACCCCTCCGATGGACAATGATCCACCACTCCAAACTTACAACACCAGGAGCAAAGACAGGAGAGGTTCAGTGCGGGCAGGGGAACCCCAGAAAAAACTACCCACAGGAGTAGTAAAATATTGGTATGCCGCCGACCCCCCCCCCCCCAGGGAGATCTGCTCTCGGCCAATCTGAGCCAGAAAACCTTGTATTGAATCTAAGTGTTAACATTACTCGCTAATATTGAAGGATCTTTAGAGCCAATCAGATCCCAGGTCCACCTAAGGGAAAATCAATGGTTGCATAAATCAGTGATCTTTAGTGTGAGAAAACATTCCCTTTTCTTTCAACAGACAGTGAGAACAACCGAAAATCATATTGGGTAAAACTTTCAAAACCTCAATATAAAAAAAGCAATTACGCATAACCAAGGTAACACATCAAAACTTAAATCTATGCCTAAATCAAAATTGACATTAGACAAAACGACGAAAAAGGGAAAAATAGAAAACCCCATCTGAAATGACTGTGGAATAGCCCCTGATAAAAAGATTGAATCAAATGAATCATTGTCAGGAACATTTAAAGAATTAAAATTCATTTCAAGGAACAGTCAACAAAAAGGAAAAGTATTCCATGTTAGCAGGTAGTATCATTAACATCACAATTATTATTATCATAATCACCATCGTCATAATCACTCAGATAAGAAATATCATTACTAAGATCAGAACTTTCAACTTCTTGGGCATGGTTCTCGGGGAAAACACCAGTTTCTGCATCCGGTTGACCTGTAAAGAAGCTAACTGATACTGCAGAAGTTAACATTCGTTTAACCAGAGGGATTGAGCAGCCCAACAAAACAACCATCAGGGCAATGATCACTAGGACTGGGGTGAAAATACGAACCAAGATCGACTGCCATCCACTCCCTGTAAGCCACGCCCATCCGTCATATTCAGCTGAGGGAGAATCAGCTTTAACCATGGAGTTAAATAAATCATGCAGGTGTTGCTGGATAGAGGTTATGTTTGATGAAGAGTCTGGGATATAAGTACAGCACTCTGAGTCAATGACCTTACAGACGCCCCCTTGTGTTGCCAGTAACATGTCCAAAGCCATGCGGTTCTGTAAGGAAGTTAATCTTAGAGCCTTCAATTCCAGGGCGTAGCTTTGAAATCCCTCATCCACTAAAGCTGTCAAGTTCTCTAAATCTGCAGCCAGTCTGTTAATGGCTTCAGCATTACTAACAGCACCAAACCCAGGAAGAATTGCTGAGGCTATCTCGCGTCCCATTTATATCCTGGTTCCCCTCTTCCTGTGATTCTGGGCACCCACTGGTACGGATGCAACTATCCTAACAGAGGGAATAAGATAAGCCAAATAACAGGCACCACACCAATTACTTGGGAGATACAGGTAGGAACGATGACCACAAACCCATACCATATTAGTAGGACACGGATACCCATCAGGAGATGGAGTATACACCTGGATGGAAGAAAAGGCACCACCCCTTAAACCCCATTTGGTCAAATTAAAAAGTATTAGCCATGGTTTCAATGGGTCGTCTGCACATAAAGATCTATTATCTGTAAGCGCACAAGAAGCTGGCACAGTATTGTCACAGTTAACTGCATTGCCCAAATTAAAACTGGATCTGACACAGGGAAGAACAAAACACAGGGGTGCTGACCGCATATGTGATGACACTGAATGGGTCATAACAGAATCCGCAACACTAACATTTGTAGCATTTGAGAAACCATAAGGGAAGCGCACAGAATGATGAGGAAAAATTAATTGCCCAGGGAAAATGTTTCAGGGGTTTAGAAGCCCCCAGGATATGGGACCTGTTACGGGGTGCTGTTGTACAGGCAGAAAAAAAATGATAACACAGTGGTGATGTTAACTGGCCATGGTTGGAGTAAAGATGACCCCTGAGTTGCATGCGGCAAGCATGAACAAACATAACAACTACCATTTGTAACCTTTCGAGCAGTAGTAGCTGCTAATTGCCACCAGATGGTTGGATGAGCTGAATTTAACACAGTAACAGTAGAAACACACTTAAGGACATCATTTTGATCACAAAACCATGTAATTAATATAAGTAAAAATGCAACCATAAGGCAACATATTGCCAGCTTCTCAGCCTTCCTGGAGAAGGTCATGTTGATGCGCCGTGTAGAATGATGATGTAGAATGATGTAGAATGTAGAATGATGATGAATAAAACGATGGCAACGCGTCGTCCTTCTGTCCTCTTCTCTCCCTTTTTTTTAATCAGTCAGTTCTCTGATATTTAGGGAGCATAAGCAATGAGCAAACAAATCTAATTCTTGGAACCGCTGTGTTCCACAGATCAGCTGTGTCAAAACAAACTCTGTTGTATCAGTCACTGGAGACAAGCAATGCAAATCACTGCCCAGAATGTTATTGTGATTCCGTCGGAAAGATGTGAAGTCTTTTGTTCTAGAAGAATGATGGCAACGTTGTGAGGCACAAGCACTGTTAATTCAGAATAGCCCACGATGTCACGTGATGCTAAAACAGCCCGCTCAGCTGCAGCCACTGCCCTAAGACAGCCAGGCAGTCCTGCCGCAACTGGATCCAGTTTCCCAGAATAATAGGCTACTGGTCTCAACTTCCCACCATGGTCCTGCATGAGGACAGAGGTCATGCATCCATGTTTCTCATCAACAGCCTGAACAAAAGGTTTTTTGGGGTCCGGAAGACCCAAGGTAGGGCCCTGCTGTAAACCTAATTTAAGCTGAGAAAAAGCAGACTCGGCTTCAGATGTCCAGGTAAGTTTATCAGCAGGTTGAAGACCTTTACCATGCATGATGGCACTCAGAGGAGCTTCCAGCAATGAGTAGTTTGGAACAAAGTTTCTGCAGTAAGATGTTATTCCCAAGAAAGCCAGAAGCTGCTTCTTCGTGACAGGCTAAAGCCGGGCGTACAGTGTACGAGTTTTTCAGTCGTGGTACTTATATACATCTCAAACTGTGCGACGGAACCGCGGGGTTTAAAAAGTTCACCGCTCACGATCTGTGCGGCGCGACGCTCGGACGAGACCGGACTGCTCACACTGTACGTCGTGTCCCCTCTGGGACCGCTCGCTGTGGTGGCAGAGGCAGGCGAGCGATGGTGGGTGAACAGGGAACCAGAGCAGGGGTTCGAGCCCAGCTCTGGCGAGGCCCGCAGGAGGCACCGGGCGTCGGGGGAACGGAGGGGAGAGAGAGGAGAGACGAGACGCATCGGCGGCCGCGCGGCACGGCAGGTCGCCTGGCCCGCCCCCCCAGCAAGCGGAGGAGTGCCGAAACAGGCGGCCAGCGCGTTGCTGGCCGCCTGTTTCGGCACTTCTGTTTCGGCCTGTTTCGGCCAGCAACGCGCAGGTCTGATGCGCAGGTCTGATGCCCTCAACTGCTTCCTGTTTCAGAGAGTACTGTTTCTGATAGGGTCTGTAATCTGATTTAGGGGTTACGATGACTGGTTCACACCCTTTGATGAGACCAACATCATATTTACTTTTTGCCCACAGTTCAGAAGGAACCTGGGACAGCAGGGGATGTGAAGTGACGTCTACTTCTGGAAACAGACCATGAGAAAGGAATGTTTCATTTTCTGGAACCAAATGAACTGTTCTTTGACAGTGAACAGTACCGGTGAAAGGCCTTTTGTAGGCAGATAGTCTCTGTGAAAACAGAATGTTAGGATGTTGTGGTACCACAGTCCAATCACAAATCGTTTGACATTGTGAGACAAAATTTGTTAAATCACTCCATTTCCCTTTAACAGGCTTTGTTAATGGAATGTGTGGGATTCCATTTTCTCTGAAAAATGCTAGCTGTTGAGGTAGCAAATTGATCGCAAGCGCAACGTATGGGGAACTCCAATACAGTGTGGAAAGGGTTAGTTTTTCAGATGACACCCGGAACCATGCCTCCTCAAAGTCCGCATCTGGGCCCTGTGACGTGTGTGCTGTGCAGCTCAAATCAGTAGAGCTCTTAGTCTCTGAAAGAGGATTTACAAGCTGTTTGACCTTCTCCATCAGCTGCCCGCTAAACAGAGAGTTCTGAAATTTCCACCTGTAAGCATAAAGTAAGTTCTGCCTGCTGTATTTCACAGCACTGAACACTGTCCGATCTCCGGTGCTCACCAGAACACCTTCTGGTGTGGAGGTCAGCACGATTTCCAACTCAATTATCAAATCTCTACATGCTTCAGATCTTAAGTGAGCATAAGTCAGAACCACCTCCTCAACCCTTTTCTCCAAAAATGGTTCAGTCAAAATGTTCCTGTCCACACACTCATTTTCTGCACTTTCAAGACTCCACACAACCACAAAAGATTTGAAAGCAGGTACTTCATTGCGAAAAGCAGAGGATTCCAAATGTGTGTGCGTGTTGATATTGTCCAGCGAGTGTGTCTCTGTATCAGGCAGAGAGGCAACACTCCCAGCTGTGTTTGTGTCTGCAAGAGCTTGCAGCTTGTTATCTGCATGTGTGTGTGTGTGTGTGCTCTCAGTGTTACTATGTGTGGAAGCAGTATGAGGAAAAGGAGGAGAGGGAAAAGAAAGATAATTTTCAGATCCCCTATGGGGTACTTTACCAATCTGTTGACCCCACAAGCGTGACGGCTCGCCCCCCTTCGGCTTACAGCGTCAATCTGCTTCCTGACGCCACGAAGGGCGACCCTTATGAACCCGACAGTCCCTCCACCAATGGCCTCTTTTCCCACAGCGATGACAGACATCCTCTTGCCCCGGGTTCCCCTGTTCTGGCCAGGATCTCTCGGTTTCTTCCTCCTCTGCCTCTCCCTTTTTGGTCTCTTTCTCCTCTGCCGATGTATTGATACGTGGAGATGGCAGCCAGATGCAGTTTTTTCTCAGTCTTGTCCTTTTTTGTTCTTTTTTGCTCATCTACCAGACTGGCTGCATGTCTGGTGTGTTTCCGGACTTCAGACAGTTTTGGTTCCTCAGCCCACCCCACGTAGGCTGCTTTGAATGCCTCGGCAACTTGTGGGAGAAGTCCTTTAATGACCGAATCACAAACCAGGGCTTCCCAAACTGTGATGTTACCGTCCACCCCCAGTGTGGAAGGTTTTGCCTGTCCACTGTGACGTGTGACACACTCTATCACCCTTTCGATGAAGTCGTCTGTGGACTCGTCAGCCTTCCGCTTGCAGGTGTAGATGCTTGTCATGTTGATTTTTGTGGGGAAAGTCTTCTTAATTTCTTCGGCCAGGCCGTTGACTGCATTCACGAACCCTTGATTGTCCGCATGATCCCAATCTGGGTTAAGAACTCGCAGTCCCATTTCAGGCAGTTTGTTATGAATCTTTGCCAGTTCAGTTGCTCTTAGTTTGCGTGCGAGAACCCTGCGAATCTCAGCGCCCGTTGGATGCAGTTCCTTGCCGAAGTCAGTGAAAGCAGTGGCAAACTTCTCACCACACAGGGTGGGATCAGGGAGAGACTTAGCGTTCTCTTCAATGTCCTGTGGTGTCCAGGCCCTGAAAACCAGGTCTCGTCTATTCGGGCCCATAACTTCAACCATCGGGGCACTGATGTCCGTGTAGCGGACAGGAGGTTTGATGTCTTGTCTCAGTTCGTAGGAGCGACCCGTCAGTCTTTAAGGCTGCCCGCTGCGTGGGGGCCTATGTTGATGCAGACCCCCCCCCGCCTCAGAAGATGTGTCGTCTGGGTGGCTGCCGCTGCTCACATGCTGGGGTTGTGGTTTGGTTTGTGGTTGCCCCGGGCCAAAGGCGTACGAGTCGAGGTCGTGGTCCATCACGCTTGTGAGGGCGCTCAGATCAGGATACATGGAAGTAGAAGAGGAAGAAGGGTTATTAGACAAATCCTGTTTTTCAGAAGCTTTGTATGGAGGAGGTGTTTTCTCTCTAGTGTGTGTGCATATGTGTGTTGCAGAAACGCCAGAGTCAGTCTGGACATTAGGGACAGAAGCGGAGGGGACAGAGCAATTGTCTTCACGACCACACACGCTTCCTGTCACATCCAGTCTCCCAGCCAACCGTCTACTATTTTGTTTTCTTTGCCGTCTCTCAGCTTCATCTTTCCAACATTTAAGGCACGCCCGTTGTCTCCGTATTCCCAATAGTTCTTTTTGTTTGACCGTCTTTTTTGTTTCTAATTTATTTTCTTGTTCTTTTATTTTGTCTTCAATCCTTTTTAGTACTGCAATATTAAATGACCCCCGTTGTGGGAAATCTGCATGTTTAATCCAATCATTTATGCATGTCATACTTTCAGGCCCATACTTTTTTCAGCATGAAATCGAACGTCTCACCCTGGGGCAAGGCTGGACCCCGAGAACTCTGCCTTTGACCCATTACACTGACTCTTCTGCTTCCAGACTTTTTTTATTATTATTTTTATTTATTTTATCCTTTTTTTGTTGTTATTATTATTTTCTACTCGTCCTTAGAACGATCGACCAACTAAATGAAAGGCCTCACATTCGATGGTCGCCTTTTTGGTATAATGGTCGGTGTCCCCACTTATCAAAGCTGCGAACGTCTTCGCAACAGTCAAGGACTTAAGCATCCCTGCCACTTTCATCCACAACAGAAGTGGACAGCCTCTTGCACAAAACCAAGACAAGAGGACTTTAATTGACCAGCTGCAAACTGCTCAGCCCGGTCACCTGTTCTCCAGGTGAAAATCGTACTGCCCTTTAGTTTATTGTTAAAGCTTTAAAACTGGTCTGTATTGTGAGTCCTACTTTATTTGCCCTAAAGATTAAACATTATTCATTATTTCTATAGGTTTTCTTAATTTCTATTTTGTGGGTTAAAGTTTTGCAGCATTGGCACTGTTATCTAAAAGAAAAAAAAAATTCACTATTTTTTTCTCTAACAACAATGGGTTTTAAAAAAAAATTTAAGCTACCAAGCATTTTTCCCTTAAGTAATTGCATTTAAAGAAAAAAAATGCTGGAAAGTAACTCTTTTACCCTCTCATGAAAAGAAGGGTTCGAATCTGATCCCGCGCCGACGCTCCAGAGCCACCCCGAGATCAGGAGCCCCTCCTCATCCCTTGAAAATCCGTTCGGGGTAACAGAGGCCGGATAAACTTCTCCGGGCCGGCCAAAGCTGCTCCTGTCCCCGGACCCCCTGGCCCGCCAGTCGGAGATCTTGTTTGTTGACGCCAAATTGTTATGGGAGTTCTGAACAGATAACTGACTTCCCTGAGTTACTGAAGAAGGAGACGGAGTGATACAGTTCCAGCACTTTATTGAGAAACAGAGCAGAGCAATAGATTGACAAAGTATTCGCACCGCGCGGCAGCAGCCTAGCGTCTGCCCCTGTTTCTGTCCAACCTCGCTTTCGGCTCTCCCTAATACTGCACCGTGGCCTTGGCAGGAGACAAAACAAAGACAGCCCATCCTAGACAGTCATCAGCCATACAGTGTTATGCTGCAGCATTCGGCCTTGCACTCAGTAACAGTGGATTACATACACAGACATCTTGTTTCCTGGCTCTGCGTCCGAGAGGCAACAGGTCACTTTGACTGTAGGGCAAAGATTAATACAGCACTGCACCACACCCCTCTCTTCTGTGGGACTGTTAGGGGTCTCCCAGCGTTTGCGGAGTAGATCCAAGGGTCCCTGAACATCCCAGCCATAGAGCAGTTCAAATGGCAAGAATCCGGTAGATGCTTGTGGAACTTCACGATATGCAAACAGAAGAAATGGTAACCAGCGATGCCAGTCTTTACCTGTATCAGACACAAACTTTTGCAGCATCCGCTTCAGAGTCTGATTGAATCTCTCTACTAGTCCATCGGTCTGCGGATGGTAGGGTGTTGTTTTCAGAGCGGTGATGCCAAGCTGAGTGTGGAACTGCTGCATTAGACGAGAGGTGAAATTGGTACCTTGGTCTGTTAGGATTTCATCTGGTACTCCCACTCTGGAAAACAGTTCAACCAAAGCATGGACAATTGTAGAAGTGGTGATGGCACGCAGTGGAAAAGCTTCTGGATATCGGGTGGCATATTCACAGACAACCAAAATATATTGATGTCTCAGGCTGCTCTTTATCAAAGGTCCCACAATGTCCATTGCAACTCTCTGGAAAGGTGTAGAAATAACTGGTAGTGGCTGGAGGAGAGCACGATCTGACCTGCGAGGAGGACATGTTTTCTGACAGGTGGGGCATCTCTTACAATACAATTGAATATCTGTGTACATCCCTGGCCAAAAGAAACGTGAACTGACCCGCATGTATGTCTTATGCCTACCCAGGTGTCCAGCCCATGGGACAGCAGGTGCTAGGTGCATTACTGGAGGCCTGCAGCTAACTGGTATCACAAGGCGTTTGTGGCTATAATTTTTTGTATAAAGTATACCATTTTCAATAAAAAAGTAATCCTTTCCCACATAATCAGTATCCCCAACCTGAATCACTTTGTTGTACAAAGGCTTCAACGTGTCATCTTGTTTTTGTAACTCAGCAATGTTATTCGATATCTCCCACATTCTGTCTGCGTTTAAACCTTGTACACTGTATTCACTTATACCTAGTTGATTTTCAAAGCGACGTTGCTGCCTAGATTTATTTGGACCCTTGGTGCACACTATCATCAAAGTCAGGCAGAGACAGCACACCAGCTTTTGCCTGGGCTCTGGTGATTACAGGGCCTGAGACACAGTTGTCATCCTTGATATTATCCCCCACATCAACAACATCCTTGTTAACAGTATTAGCATTATCAACAGTGCCCCCACCAGATTCGCCCCCCTGAAGCAGATAAATCAGCACAGGTAAGTCTCTACCCAAAAGAAGGTCTACAGGCAGATTGTCTAACACCCCAACAGTTAAAAGGTAGGGCTGTTCATCAATGTACACTGTGATTTCAGTCTTTGGGTAAGTGTGCTGATCACCATGCACACACACACTGTCTGTTGTATCCCGATAATCCATTGATCCCACAGAGACCAAGCGCCTGCTTATCAGTGAAGCGAAGCTACCACTGTCTATCAGAGCAGTCAACAACTGACCATTCACAGTCACAATCTTGAAGGCTTTCTTCCTCATCTCTTCATTTTCACTTGGCTCTGCCTCATTTCTTGGTACATAACAAGCTCCTGTGACCATTGGTTTTTTCAGTGGACACACTGAAGCCTTGTGTCCTGGCTGCTGACAATAATAACAAATCAGTGTCTTACCGGCTGCTTAGTCACAGTGATGCTAGGACCTGGAATGTGTCGTACAGTGGCACCTCTTTCTGTCCAAACCTGCGATGATGGAAATGTTGGAGGGCGTACGTCTGCGGTGGGGCGAACCACTGTAGAGGGTCGTGTAGACGTGTTAGGTCATGAAGAAGGTCCTCCTCTTCAAGCGTTGAGGTACTGAAGGGCCAGTTTTGCTGCTCTCAGTCCATCTGCTGGCTCATGCTCCTTCACCCATGTTCTCACGTCTGGCGACAGGACACGAAGAAGTTGTTCCAGGATAGCCTCCCCGATCTGCTCTTTGGTCCTCTGCTCTGGCTGGATCAAACGACAATAGAGCCGTTTGAGACGGTGGTAAGTTTCAGTGGGTGTTTCCCCAGGTAGCACAGATGCATGGCGAAACTTTTGTCGATACGTTTCAGGTGAGATATCAAATTTAGCTAATAAAGCCACTTTCAAGTCTCTATAAGAATGGGCTCTGTCTTCATCAATGCCAGTGTAGGCATCGAGGGCCTTCCCTGAAAGAAGTGGAACAAGCCAACAGGCCCACTCTGCCTCATGCCACTTCCAGGTCTTAGCTATTCTCTCAAAGCGTAACAAATAGTTCTCAATGTCCTCTCCCATCTGGTATGGGGGGATTTTTGGCTGAGTGTGGTACATAGGCTCAAGTATTGGTTGATTTAGCCCAGTGTCAGTACCCACCAATGGAGTGGATGTAACCACCCCACGGTGACGGGGTGCAGGAGTTGGCAGCACCAGTCTTGGGCTACTAGCTGTACCTGTGTGTGGAGTTAAAGCCACAGGTGCAGGAGGTGAAACTTGAGATGGATGCTGCCGAGCAGCTGTAGGTTGCAGTGACACCCTCAGGTTCTGTAGCTCCTGCAGTAAGCCCTGTTCTCTCTGCTGCTGGCCATCTAGAAAGGCCTTCATCATTGTGACCAGGTCAGCCGACACCCCTGATGGCCCAGGGGCAGACTCCATCTGCACCTTCACCTCTTCGTCTTCCTCTTCACATGACATCTCCGTATCCCATTCAGTTTCCTCCGCCCTGTTGCTGCTGCCACCTGCACTGGGAAAGTCTTGGCTTGAGACCGCAATCCAGGCCGCCCTGGGCCACGAACCACTTTCTTTCCACGACTGGCCACCACACTCCTGACGGGGTTCTTTGTTCCTCAAGAATCCAGGCTCAGTCGTGTTAGCGGTGATGGTGCTTTATTGTGCTCCTCAAAAAAAACAGGGTGCCAAAAAAACACTATATACATATGTACAAAGTCCTCTGGAACTCAGCCTCCCTCCAGTTACCAGCCATGTAACAAGGAAAAAGAAATACAAAATGGCCACCATTCTTCTTCTTTATGAATTTTTCTGGCGGTTGGCACGCAACGAAACGGTGCATTACCGCCACCAACTGGTTTGGAGTGTGGATCAGAATGACTTATTTATACTAACTAAAATAAATTACAACCAAACTACCAAAACAAAACAAACACCCAAAAAAAAAAAATTTAAATCCTATCAATTAAATTATTTAGTCTAAGATAATGAAACATAATCCCATAACACTTATCTCTTGAATTACTTATAAGCATTTCTATTAAATCAAATTTTATTATTTTCCTTTTTAAAATTTTAACCATTTCCCTTCTTTCTTCTTCATATTTCTTACAGTATATCATAATATGCTCAACTGTTTCTTGTTCCCCACAATACTCACATCTTCCAGTGTTATGCTTCCCTATTTTGAATAATGTTCCATTTAATCCTGTGTGCCCAAATTTAAGTCTTGATATGATTGTTTCTTCCCTTCTGCTCCTCCCTGCACATCTCATTTCTCCCACTCTCCTCTGAATCATGTACAGCCACCGTCCTTTCCTCTCTTCCTCCCATTGCTTTTGCCACCTTTCCTTCATCTTCTGTTTAATAATATTCTTTACTTCCATCTTACTAACTTTAATTGAGATATCAATGTTTTCTCTAATTGTAGCCTCCTTTGCAACCTTATCTGCCATTTCATTTCCTTTTATTCTCACATGTGCTGGTACCCACAAAAATATAACTGTAATTTCCATCATTTGAATTCTGAATAATGTTTGCTGGATTTCTATTAAAATATCTGGTCTACTATCTGAATGACTTCTCTGTAAACTGATTAATGATGAAGATGAATCTGAACATATTATTACTCTGAGAGGTCTTATTTCCTCTACCCATTGTACTGCCAACAGAATTGCTACCATTTCTCCTGTGTATACTGATGTGTTATCACTGATCCTCTTTCCTATTGTAATTTTAAACTCTGGAACAATAACTGATACTCCTATCTTATTAACTAAACTTTTTGATGCATCTGTGTATATCTGAATGAAAATATAATAACTGTTAATATATTTCTGTATTGTATCTGAATTCAAAATAAACTCCCTATCCTTGTTTTTCTTTTTTAATAATTTAAAATCTACTTTTGTTTCAGGTACTATCCAAGGTGGAACTGCTGGCAGTGGTACTGTCGGACTGAAAATTAAATCAACTAATTCTAACTCTGTTGCTTTTTGTTTAACTGTCCATCCAAAGCTATTTCTCTCCCTTTTCTCCATTTTCCAACAAGACTTTAAAGTGCTTTGTGCTGGATGATTATCACTATGACCCTTTATGGCCACCGTTCTTCCCACAGCCCTCATTAAATAGCTTAGGCCCCTCCTCTCAGGCTTAATTAACCCTGATTTCCCCATATAAATCAGTTTTATTCAAACATTATTTCTACAGCATACAAATTAATATAGAAAAACTACATACATTTTACACTTTCAATCCTTTTCATAGATTCATGGAATCATTCATATACAACCAACTTTTAAACATAAAAAAAAAAAAAAACATCTGGCAAACATTTCGCAAGTCACATGTTGGTGACGTCACTTCCACCAATTGACAGACTTGGCGTTTTAACCATAGACATCATATACGTAGACGCCCCATTGTATGCTGCGGGCTGCTGGGCTGACGTGCCTACAGGGCGGCCATCTTGGGTCAGACCACAGATCAGACATCTGCTGTCAAAATGAATAGGAGGCAGCTCAGATTTAATTTAAATCATATGTTCACAATGCTGGTGACCTTTCAGACAGATTACACATATTTATTCAGAACAAAAACAACTTAAACTGAAGTCTAACGGGATGATATATATACTCACAGTTATATATTTTCAGTTACATATCAGTATAATAAACACAAATTATACACACATCTCTCTCTCTCTCTCTCTCTCTCTCTCTCTCTCTCTCTATCTATCTATCTATCTATCTATCTATATATATATATATATATATATATATATCCTCAGTCAGATCTTTTAGAAATCAGGGTGTTTAATGTACTTGTCTCCGATTCCATCGGTATGAGGATGATCTATCATAAAATCTTAGTTGTGGAAGGTAATTCCCCGTGATCTGGTTTGTAATGCCCTTTTATTTCCGCACCCATAAGCCGAGCAAAAGTCGGGCATCCTGGGACGTAGCTCTGGAAGTTTGCTGACTGTCAATATAAAATCGAAATTATGTATTAAGTTAGACAATCAATCTTTTAATTAAATCAATTGGTCCCATGTAGCCCCTAAAGGGGTGACGTCTTCAGTCAGCTAATTTATCTGGAAATCGGTTGAGAATTCACCGGATTCAGAGTGTCTGAAAACATAAAGCACCACTTACCTGAACTGACTCGTATTCTGTCTGACTGCAGCTTGGTCTGACCTAAGATGGTCGCTCCGTCGGCACGCCTCTCAACCGAGGACGCGGCGTCTACGTATTCATGTCTGTGGTTTTAACTGATGACTAGGTGTTGCCTCGGGTTTGAACCCAGCAATGACGCCAACACTGGGAAAATGGTAAGGCACCACAGCGTGCGCACACACGCAAGTACACACACACACACACACACACACACACACACACACACACACACACACACACACACACACACACACACACACACACACACACACACACACACACACACACACAGTATACCCCACTGAAATATTAAGTGTGCACCCTCACTACCCCAGCAGGTAACCAGGCAGCGCTTATGTGTGTCTTGTTGAGGACACTTAACTAGAGCTTTACCGCGAGTGCAACGGTCCTCACAAGAATAGCTTTACGGGCATGTGTGTGTGTGCACGCAAAGTTCGCAAGGTGGCTTTCAGTGACGAGACGGCTTCGTCACAAAATATGTAAACAATTGGTACTGTGAATAAACAGTCAGCAGTGCAAATCAATATTCAGTCATGGTGAGTAGTGCCAGATGCTTATGTAAACAGTTGTTACAATGGTAACAGTCAGGTCCTGACTGACGTCCCCGATTTCCGGGGACTGTCCCCGTTTTGGACCACCTGTCCCCGGCTAAAGCTGTCCCCGGACATGTCCCCGATTTTACCGAGGGGGAATAAGTGTTGCGGTAACTGGGTGCGCTGCGCGCACCACTAAATGGCGGTAATGATCCTTTTGGATGTCAGATGCCATTAAAACACGAAGAGGAGGAGGAGGAAGAAGAAGAAGAAGAAGAAGAAGAAGAAGAAGAAGAAGAAGAAGAAGAAGAAGAAGAAGAAGATTTTAACAAAACGTTTATTGATACAATAACTTAAAACACTTTTAACAACATGATCAGAACCTTAGAAAGAAATAGTTACATCAGGTGCTTGCTGTATTTCAGTTCATTTTGACTACAAACTGTGCATAAAATTCCCTTAAAACCCCACAGTTGTACAAAATCATTCAAGTTGCCAGTGGCTCTGTGGAAGTGAAACTCCAGTCTTATCCTGGCCTTTACGTTGCACTTCCACAGAGCCACAGCATCAAGATGGGGTCCAGCCTGCAACTTGTCTCTTCGAGATATGTAGATTGCCATCTTGGCTTTCGCAATTAAAAAGTTTAGAATTTGAGATTTTGTCTTAGTGGCTCTGCTGTAATGCACACTGTTAATAAAAACAATATTGGTAAAAACCATGCCAAAAAGGCTAAAAATTCTCACCAAAAGACTAAAAAAAACCTGTCAATCTCACACATTCCATAAAAACATGAAAAACACTCTCAGGCGAGTTGCAGAAGGGACAGGTGTTTAAAACTCCTGGACTGATAACCGACAAAAGAGTTCGTTGCAATAGCACCGTGGAGGATTCTCCACTGAAGGTCACCAGTCCGCTTCCTCACTGGGGGCTTATAAAGAGTCCTCCACTGGGGCCTCTGTCCTCCGAGTTTGTCTCCCCAAATGGTAACAGGTCTGTCTCTCAAGGTCCGTTTATTTATTACCTTCACGTTCATTTTGTACAGCACCTTCGGGCTTGTGCTGCACAACATCATCTTGGGGGCCGTGCTACATAGTAGAGGACCACTGTCCTCTGCGAAGACAGGTTCCATGTAGACATCTGGGAACGGGTCGGTCGGGTCGGGCTCACGTTGTCCTATAGAATGCAGCTGCAGGAGTTGTCTTTCCCCAGCTGTCAATCTCTCCTTCACCCGATCGAGGAAGCGCCGTGTCAGCCTGGCGGACCGGACCCCCAGTAGCGAACCCACTGCCATGATGTTGTTGAAGTCCGGTTCGGCTGCTTCCACCAGCTTTCTCACGGTCACCGTGCCGGACCTGCACAACGCCTCCGACAGACCCGGCAAAGTACCGTCACAGACGTCCATTCTCGCTCCGCACACCAGAGGTTCCTCTAAAAGCCAATGCAGAGAATTATGCGTTTTGGATCTATGTAACTTAAAAAGAGCACATGACTTAAAAACGCTCTGATAAAAACGAGGCAACCCTTTTAACTTTAAAAAGCTAAAATTGGTTAAGAACAGAGCAGCATCTAGCCCCAACCCGCTCACGCGTCTTAAAATACAGCTGGCCACGTCCCTCCACACAATGTCAGAAGGACTTACCAGGTACTTTTGGAGGAACTGCATGCGGAAAACAGCTGTTCTGCTGGCCAGGTGGACAAGGCCCTGTCCCCCCTCCTCTCTTGATAAAAACAAGACAGATTGTGGCACCCAATGTAAACCCTTCCAAAAAAACTCCACCATCTCAGACTGTATTTTCATGAGCAAGTCCGGCGGTGGGTCTAAAACATGAAGTTTGTGCCACAACTGCGATGCAACAAGATTGTTTAAAATCAACACCCTGCCTCTGTAAGATAGCTGCGAGTGAATCCATCTCCACTTAGCCAGTTTGTTCTTAATTTGCTGCTCGACATTTTCCCAGTTCTTTTGTACCATAGATTGATTCCCTAAAAAGACACCAAGATATTTAAAACCATCCCTCCTCCATGGAAGATTTTGAGGTAGAACTGGGGGCTGTCCAAGCCATTCACCTGTGGCGAAGGCTTCGCTCTTTCTCCAGTTTACCCTCGCGGCAGACAGGACACAAAACTTTTCGGTGACATTATGCAGCAAGTCAGCATCTTTTTGGTCTTTTATTAAAACAACGACATCGTCAGCATAGGCGGATAAAACCAAATTACTGCTAAAACCAGGTAAAACCAGGCCACAAACACTCGAGCGTATTTTCTGGAGGAGGGGTTCCAGGGAGAGTGCGTAGAGCATCCCTGAGAGCGCACAGCCCTGCCGAACGCCTCTACACACTCTAAAAGGAGCACACAGGCTACCGTTGATCTTCAGCACACTCTCAATGTTACTGTACAGCACCTGGATCTTGGCTATAAAACCAGCGCCGAACCCAAACTCTCTCATGGTTTTCCATAGAAAGCTGTGTTTGACGCGGTCAAAAGCCTTTTCTTGGTCAAGTGAGACCAAGGCTGTTTTCAAACCCAATGAACTGGAGACTTCCAAAACATCCCGAATTAGGTAGATGTTATCTACCATGGACCTGCCGGGGACGCAGTAAGTCTGGTCCCGGTGGATGACCTGTTCCATTGCTCCTCTCATCCTGTTTGCAAGGGCCTTGGATAGGATTTTATAATCCGTACACAGAAGAGACACGGGGCGCCAGTTCTTTATGTCCTGCAAATTGCCTTTTTTTGGCAGGAGGGTGATAACCGCCCTGCGGCACGACAGCGGGAGCAAACCAGTAGTCAGGCTTTCGTTGAGAACATCTAGCAGGTCCCCTGCTAAGATGTCCCAGTATGCCTTGTAAAACTCGACGGTGAGCCCGTCGATGCCTGGGGCCTTCTGGCCCTGCATGCTCTGGAGGGCCGCGTGGAGCTCTTGCACCCCCAAGGGGCGCTCTAGCTGGGCGATGGTCCCCTCAGCAACTTGGGGCAGTCCACTACAGAACTCCCCGAACAGTTCACCATTCTCTTTATACTCGCTACGGAATAGCGAAGAGTAGAACTCCACTGCCCTCCTCCTGATCTGCCCCGGTTCACTTAACTGCTGCCCCGTGTCTGACAGTAGAGAGTGGATCAGCTTCCTCTGACCACACTTTCTCTCCAAGTTAAAGAAAAAGCTGGAAGGTGCATCCATGTCCGTGATGTTCTGCATCCGGGACCTGACCAATGCGCCTTGAACTTTAGTCTCCAGCAGGTTTGCTAAAACTAGCTTTTTAGATTTGAGAGCTTCAATGTACTCTCGATTTCCTGTGGATTCACTCAAGTGTTCTAACTCCACTATATTTATCTCCAGATCCTTAATAGATCTGGTGATGTCACGAGTAACATTGAGAGTGTGCTGCTGACACAGCAGTTTGATTTGAACTTTACCGTGGTCCCACCACTGTTGCAAACAGGTAAAATCGCTCTTTCTCTGTCTAAAACCAGTCCAAAAATAACTCAGAGTTTCTTTAAAACTACGATCATAAGTTAAAACTGAGTTAAAATGCCAGTAAGCACTTTTAGGTAAAATGTTTCTAATAAAAACACTACCTAAAACCAGGGAATGATCCGTAAAACCTACTGGTAAAATCTGGCAAGTTTTAAACACGTTAAAATAGTGTTTAAAACAATAAAACCAGTCAAGACGAGCAAGTGAAATGTGGTTTTCTTTCATATGGGACCACGTGTACTGCCTGGAGCCTGTGTGCATCCTCCTCCATACGTCCACCAGGCCATGTGATGAGACCAGCTGCCGCAGGGCGCGCTGAGCTGCTACATGCGGCTCTGCATGGTTACGATCTACGGAATCGTCCTCCGTACAATTAAAATCCCCTCCTATAAAAACGTAATCCTCCGTCCCACAATCCCCCAACTTCTCCCCAATTTCTTTTAAAAAACGTGTTTTCTCTGCATTGGCACATGGAGCATAAATATTAATAAAAACAACATTAAAATGTTCAAAACCAGCTCGGACTAAAAGACATCGACCCTTAACAATGTGCTGTACTTCAATTGAATTAGGAGTAAAAGCCCTTGTAAAGAGGAAGCCTACTCCAGCGCTCTGGGAGGTACCATGACTTAAAATGACTTCACCCTTCCATTCCTTTTTCCATTCTGCCTCATTTGAAATATCGCTGTGTGTTTCCTGTAAATAAAGAACATTGATTTTTTTTATTGTTCAGTACCTGGTAAACCATTTCTAGTTTAGCAGCCTCTCTGGCCCCATTGAGGTTTAGGGATGCTATTTTAAAGGTATCCATTATGGGTAAAAAATTAAAAGCAGCACACCCAAAAACTATAAATAATAATAATAATACAATGTTGGTGTGTATCATTAGTTCAAAGTTGCTTTCTCACTTTACCCATTATCTTTTTCAGTCTAAAAATCTCTTGATCAGTGAGGCCTGATTCCTCCTGTTTCCTGACATAATATCTTGCTGAGGCATAGAACAGTTTTAAGTTTGGAAAGTAGCTTTCCTCTTTGAGTCCCCTCAGCCCTTTGGTCTGTTGAATAAAGGACAAGAAAGATTCAACAGAATATCTGGATTCGTTTCCACCAACTTGCGAAAGTGATACTTCACTAGAGTCGGAAAACTCTTCTTCACTGTCGCTACTATCAAGCTGTTCTTTTCTATCAGCAATCATCTTGCTGGACTGTTTGCTAGCCTGCTCAACAGCTACAACATTTTTTCTTTTGCTTCGCCTCTTTACCATGGCTGAAGCTTCCTGCTCCATCAGCTCCTCCGCCTCCCCCCTCCTTTTTTCTAAGTCTACTCTCAACAAAGTCCCTCCACTCTCAGCTTCCGCATCTCCATCTTCCTCCTGCACATCCTGCTTCCTGGCCCGGTCTCCACTCGCTAAATGTTCCTCATCATCTGCCTCACCTCTCTGCTCTGCACTCTGCTCACCCCCCTCCTCCACCCCACCGCCAACCGTGATCTGATCCCCTCCACCACTGCACACTGCAGTGCACCCATCTATCCCCAAACACCCCGCAATCAGCGTCTTCTCTCCATTAACACCTGGTTCCTCCACAACATCTGGAAGACAGCCCTCCGTGACACCGACAACGTCAGCTGTCAGGGGCTGTCCCTCGGCAGCGGTAGACACCCCTGCCACCTCAGGAGGTTCCTCCGCATCAGCGGCAGGCACCTCTGCAACCACGCTCTCCACCTGAGCAGCAGCAGAAGTGCACCGCTCCTCTGTCTGAGGTGGGGCTGGTCCAGCCCTGTTTGGGCACATTCTAATAATATGCCCCTCTTGGCCACACCCGAAACATTTGAAATTAGAAGAGGTGGCAAACAAAACATATTCAAAATCATCTAGTTTTACATGGAACCTAACATTTAACTCCTCATCCTTCCTATTTAGGATCATGTAAAGCTGTCTCCTATGGGAGACAACATGTTTTAACAATGGTGACTTGCATCCAGACAGCACCTTTTTAATTGGGGACACCACCTTCCCATGTCTGGACAACTCCCTAACTAAAAAATCATCACTAATGAAAGGTGGCACATTAGACAACATGATTTTTGTTGCTGGCAATGTGAGTGGCGACACCTGCAAAAACAAGCCATTAACTGAAATCCCGGCCTCAACCAGCTGTTGAGCCTGCTCTACCTTCTCAACAAACAAAACTACAGCCCCATTCATGCGGGCTGCAGACTTGATTGACCTATGTCCAATCACCTCCCCCACCGCTAAACAAACTTCCTCCACGCTGCACGGAGAGCCAGCATCCACCTTGATGCCATTTCTCCATGTCAGCGTGGAGAAACCTCCCACACCCACCACCATGGTGCTAGCAGCTGCTAGCCACCCAGGCAGGCCTGACGGCCACGCCCCAAACAAAACCTGTGAACACTCAAACCAAGTAATCCCAAAAAACAAATAAACCAATAATATGAAAAGCACACCCAGTGAAACAGTGAAGAAAGCCAAAAGATATGAAAAAAAGGCACTTTCACTCTCACGCTCTCTCCCCTCTCCTTCATTCACACTCCTCCCACACGAAGAAGAAGAAGAAGAAGAAGAAGAAGTGGAAATTCGTCACAGACATATATACGTAGACGCGTCATAGGGCGCAGGTTCGCACGTCAACGTCACCGCCATATTGTATGTGGCAGAAAAAAGTTGAGTTCTGTTATTGTGAACGTGGATCAGAGAAGATGCCTCATTCCTGTGCTGCAATAAATACACACACACACACACACACACACACACACATACATACATAGATACATACATACATATATATATATATATATATATATATATATATATATATATATATATATATATATATATATATATATATATATATGTAAATGACCTTTGTATGATCAG
Organism: Fundulus heteroclitus; assembly: GCF_011125445.2. Lineage (NCBI taxonomy): Eukaryota > Metazoa > Chordata > Actinopteri > Cyprinodontiformes > Fundulidae > Fundulus > Fundulus heteroclitus. The sequence goes on along the minus strand of NC_046379.1, from coordinate 33,847,245 downwards.
TAATAATTGGTCAACATTTGTTTATTATTTGTTCCAAGCTGGTGCTTTTATTTTGAAAGGTTTAAACCGGAAATCGGTTGTTGTAAACAGGCAGAAGTAGTGCTAACTCTAGCGAGCAGAGAGGTGGTGTGCTCCACGGTTTAAACGGCAAATATTGCGGACTTTAAGGGTATTTTGGCGCCTGGTTGATAGGGGAACAAGGTTTGTATTGACTTTGTCTTTTGTAAATGTATATTTAGTTCCATTTCACGGAGCATACAGATTGCTGTTGGGTGTAGCAGTTTCATTCTCTTTCCAGCGGGGAGCGTTCGTTTTGCACAAGTAAGCTAGTCATGTTTAGTAATATGAAGGTATAAGTTTAATTATTATATGATGTATAAAGTCACAGGCAGTTGCAATATTGTGCATCATTTAATTTCTTTTCACAGCATAATAAAACATTAAAGGGCAATGTTAAATGGTAAAAGAAACTTACTGTGAGAGTTAGTAATGGTGTATTTGTTTTGTATATGCAGCTCTTACGGTGTGTTCACACGCAAGGCTGTTAAATAAAAGGACTGTGAACCATCAGTTTGAGAGACCATCTTTTCAACCGGGATGCTACAGTAAGAGCTTGACCCAAGCTGAGAAGAGCTTCTTTACAAGGTGAGAGGAAGTTCATCCCACGCTCAGCACTGAGGTCCCAGTTAAAACCACTTTAAGGTTCCAGTTCCACGGCTCCAATCAAGATCCTCTGGGATCCAATGATCAGCTGCATTACCCTACCCTCAGAATGGAAACGCCTGAAAAAGAAACTGGATTTACAGAGGACCTCCGAATCAATGAGGAAGAGGAGCCTTCATGCTCTGTTCGTCAGAGGAGGCCTACAGAGAAAATGCAAGCATATCAAAAGGAGGAGGCCCATAAAAAGGAAAAACGACTTCACAGAGTTTATGACGAATGGAAAAAACAAGTACGTGCAACACGAGACCAATTAAAAGGAGACCTAACAAACAGTCAAATCGCTTCACTCATGGACATCTTGGAGAAGGAAAGAGATAAAGTCATAAAGGTATATACAGAAATTAGAGAAAACATTACTCCTTCTAGTGACACAAGGCGACTTATAGATGCATGTGAAGCAGTTTCCAATGATATTATTAAGGTTGCACATGAAAGACTCTCAGGCATAGATGAATATGACAGTGGCAAAGTGAAGACACGCCTACGTGAGCTTCTTCACCCAGACTATGCTCAGTCCATTTACAGTTCCTCAGCCACACACTCAAGTAAACACTCATCTGCTAGTAAGTCAAGCTCTGGAAGGTCAGTAGTAGCTGTAAAGAGAGCAGAAGCTGCAGCAGAATTGGCTGCCAAGGAAGCCGAGTATAAAGTAATCATGGAAGAAGAAAAACAAAAGGAAAGGATTCAACTTCTGGAAGAAAGACAGAGGAGGGAGCTTGAATCTCAAAAACGTGAACTAGAGAGACTGAAGGCTGAAAAGGAGTTAAAGGCTGCACGTGCGAGGCTATTGACCTACGATCAGGAGATAAAGAGTGAGAGCAGTGTTCATGTTGACTGTGGCAGAGCTCCTCAGAGGCCTCCAACAATTTCATCTCCTATTAAAATCCCGAATAGTAAAGTTGTGTCCACCTCACCTCCACAAGCAGACGTCCTTTACTTGGCCCAAGCATTGCAGGACAGTGTTGCTATGAACCGACTGCCAATGCCAGAACCCTCCACATTCACAGGTGATCCAATAGAGTTCATCGAGTGGAAAGCTTCATTTTCTGCACTCATTGATACAAAGAACATTTCACCTGCGGATAAGCTGCACTACTTAAAGAAATATGTAGGAGGTTCCGCTAGAACAATGCTTGATGGCATCTTCTACAGAAATGACAGTGATGCATACCAGGATGCATGGGAACGCCTCAACCAAAGGTATGGACACCCATTTGTTGTACAGAAAGCATACAGAGAAAGATTATCAAAATGGCCGAAGATACAAACAAATGACTCTATAGGATTTAGAGCATTTGCTGATTTTATTCAAACATGTTATGAAGCTATGCCCCACGTAGAAGGTTTGGACATTCTAAACAATTGTGAGGAGAACCAAAAACTTATTCAAAAATTACCAAACTGGGCAGCTGCAAGGTGGAACCGTCAAGCTACTCAACACTTAAAAGAAAGCGGGAGGTTTCCAAGCCTAGAACACTTTGCTGAGTTCATGTCTTCTGAAGCAGAGATAGTGTGCAATCCAATCACATCATTTCAGGCTCTCCACTCTACAGACTTCACAAAATCACCAATAAAGGTTACCAAAAGGAAAAAAGACCCGCCTCCAGTGTTCTACATACACAGGTGTTAACAGAGGCTGAAAATACAAAGCAAAGGTCAAATGTTAAACCGCCATGCATGCTCTGTCGAGACAACGCACACAAACTTTACAGTTGCCCTCAGTTCAAAGTCAAATCACTCGAAGAACGACGGAAGTACATAAAGGATAAAAGGCTTTGTTATGGCTGTCTCAAACCCGGCCACAGTGCAAAGGACTGTCGCTGCCGGCTCGTATGTGAAATGTGTAACAAAAAACACCCCACCTGTTTGCACGACTTCAACTATGACAATAATAGATCAGCCGCAAACCCTATTTCGACCAACATGGAACAGGCTGCAACTACCCTGTCTCTGAATGCAGAAACCAAGGAACAATCTGTAAGCACTTCCATGATTGTACCAGTATGGGTTTCTTCAGAACAACAACCAGGTAAAGAAATGCTTGTTTATGCACTCTTAGACACTCAAAGTGACACCGTCTTCATTGACCAAGATGTGTAACAATATCAAGGCTAAGTCTACTCCTGTAAAGCTAAGGCTCACTACAATGCTTGGTAAAGATGCTGTTGTACAAAGTGAACGTGTTTCAGGGCTGAAGGTGAGAGGCTACAACTCCTCAGAAATGATTGAACTCCCTCCTGCGTACACAAAAGACTGCATACTTGTTAACCGCTCTCACATTCCTTCCTGTGAAATGGCAAAGCAATGGAATCATCTAAGAGCAATGGTGAGTGAAATTCCTCCACAGCTAGAATGTGAAGTTGGGCTTTTAATTGGCTACAATTGCTCCAAGGCATTAGCTCCAAGACAGGTAATCTTAGGAGGAGAGAACGAACCCTACGCTGTTTGCACAGCATTGGGCTGGAGTATTGTAGGCCCTACATCATCTCACAGTGACTCTCTTAGCATGTCTGTGTGTCACAGAGTCACAGTCAAAGAGTTCCCCTTAATGACTCCAGCTGATGCACTCAAGGTTCTCGAGTCAGACTTTAAGGATGATGACAAGGACAATAGATCAGTGTCTCAAGATGACATTCTCTTTCTGAACACATTGAAGGAAGGCATTTACAAAAACAATGAAGGACATTATGAAATGCCACTTCCATTCAAGGAAAGACCTCTCTTACCAGATAATAAGCAGATGGCCACTGTGCGACTTCAAAGCCTCAAAACCAAACTGTCGAAAGACCAAAGGTACAAGGAACAATATGTGAAGTTTATGAGTGAAATCATAGAAAGGGGTGAGGCAGAGGAAGTGCGCAATGAAGCAAAGGAAGGAGAAAGGTGGTATATTCCCCACCACGGAATATATCATCCCCAAAAACCAGACAAACTGAGAGTAGTCTTTGACGCCTCAGCAAAATACAAAGGTAACAGTCTCAATGATCATTTGCTGTCTGGCCCAGATTTAATGAACAATCTAAATGGTGTTCTCATCAGATTCAGACGTCATCAAGTTGCATTATGTGACATTGAAAAAATGTTTCACCAATTTCATGTGTATGAAGCAGATAGAGACTATTTAAGGTTTTTATGGTGGGAAAATGGTAACCTGGACACTGAGCCCCAAGAATTCCGAATGAAGGTTCATCTCTTTGGTGCCACCTCTTCACCAGGGTGTGCAAATTATGGACTAAAACATCTTGCAAAAGAAAACGAGACACAGTTTCCACTCGCATCAAAGTTCATAATGAAGGATTTCTACGTGGACGACGGCGTAACAAGTACTGCAAGCATCAAGGAAGCTATTCAGCTTGCTCAGGAGGCTCAGACACTCTGTGCATTAGGTGGCCTTAGACTACACAAGTTTGTAAGTAATGACAAAACAGTGTTAGAAAACATTCCAGCATCTGAACGTGCCTCTCCACAGCAAGCATGTGACCTATCATTTAATGACTCTAAACTTGAAAGAGCTCTTGGCATTCACTGGCACATTGGCTCAGACACACTCAGGTTCCGCTTTCGCCCCAATGACCAACCTGCTACAAGACGTGGCATCCTCTCCATGGTTGCATCTCTTTATGATCCATTGGGATTCATCTCCCCCTTTGTACTCACAGGCAAAAGAGTGCTTCAAGAGGCATGCAAACAAGGCACCAGCTGGGATGATCCCCTTCCCAGTGAACTAAGAGCAGTGTGGGATAACTGGAAGGCAGACTTGAAGGACTTGGAGAAAGTCACAATACCACGGTGTTATGTTCCCAAAGACTTTGGCCAAATAGTGAAAACAGAGTTGCATCATTTTTCTGATGGAAGCTCATACGGTTATGGACAGTGTTCATATTTAAGACACATAAACAAAGACGATAAAATGCATTGCGCTTTGGTTACAGCAAAGACAAGAGTCGCTCCCATCAAAGTAACAACAATACCAAGACTTGAACTGACAGCGGCATTTGTCTCCATTACTGCAAGCAACATGTTGAAGGATGAGCTTGGATTGACACAGATCGACGAATATTTCTGGACAGACTCTAAAGTAGTTTTAGGCTACATCAATAACGAAGCACGTCGTTTTCACACATTTGTCTCCAATCGAGTTCAAAGGATAAGGCTCAACAGCACCCCTCAGCAATGGAGATATGTTTCTTCGGAGCAAAATCCAGCGGACATTGCCTCCAGAGGTTCAAGCACAAAGGACCTCATTTCATCAGACTGGTTTTATGGGCCACAGTTTCTGTGGAGCAAAGATATCCCTCCAGCTGCAGAGATCGACATGAATGTGCCACTCGGGGATCCAGAGGTAAAAAGGGTACATGTACTGAACACTCTTAAAACAGAGAAGAAGAGTTTATCAGATAAGTTGGAAAAGTTTTCTTCTTGGTACAAAGCCACCCAAGCCATAGCTCGACTCATTCACTGTGCCAAGGGAGATAAAACAACAGGCCACAGCACAGTGCAAGAAAGACAAAACGCTCAAAATGTTATTCTCAGGGATGTACAAGCGCGTGAATATGCAGAGGAGATAAAGATGCTCACAGACAGAAAGGCACTTCCTCGCAAAAGCAAACTGTTTGAAATGGACACTTTTCTTGACACTGATGGACTCCTTAAGGTGGGAGGAAGACTTAAAGATGCTTCATTCTCCTCCACAATGAAACATCCAATAGTAGTTCCGAAGGACCAACACATCACTCAGTTAATAATCTCTCATTTCCACAGTAAAGTGGAACATCAAGGAAGAGGACTGACAGTCAATGAGATCAGGGCCAATGGAATTTGGATTCCAGGCATTAACAAGGCTGTGGCAAGCTTTATTTACAAATGTGTAAAGTGTCGCAAACTCAGACGAGGCACGGAGGTACAAAAAATGGCTGATCTCCCAACCCAGCGCTTAGATCCATCTCCACCGTTTACATTTTGTGGAATGGACTGTTTTGGTCCTTTTCTAACTAAGCAAGCTCGCAAAGTGCACAAGCGTTATGGACTTCTTTTTACCTGCCTTTGTTGCAGAGCAGTGCACATTGAAATGTTAGATGACATGACTACAGATGCCTTCATCAATGGACTCCGCTGTTTTATAGCTATAAGAGGAGCAGTCAGTGAAATAAGGTGCGATCAAGGAAGCAACTTTGTCGGAGCTAAAAACGAACTGCAGGAAGCTTTAAAACAAGTGGACTCTAATCGGATTACCACATTTCTCGCCGAGAAACAGTGCGACTTCAAAATGCATACTCCTCATTCAAGCCATACAGGAGGTGTATGGGAAAGACAGATTAGGACAGTTCGAAACATTCTGCGCTCAACTGCATCACTTTCTTCTGGCAGAATGGATGATGCATCATTAAGGACATTCTTTTATGAAGCAATGGCCATAGTGAACAGCAGACCTCTTACAGTTGACAGCTTAAGTGACCCAAACAGCCCAGAGGCATTGACCCCAAATCACCTGCTTACTATGAAATCTAAGGTAGCCCTGCCACCTCCAGGTAAATTCATCAAAGAGGACCTTTATGCAAAGAAAAGGTGGCGGCAAGTGCAGTACCTAGCAGAACAGTTTTGGTCACGTTGGAAAAGGGAGTATCTTTGCAACATCGCAACAAGGCAGAAATGGCATACTCCAAGGAGAAACTTGAAAGTTGGAGATGTTGTCATGGAGAAGATAGATGACTTACCTCGAAATGAATGGAGATTAGCACGTGTAATGGACACAGTGACTGACAAAGACGGGCTTGTAAGGAAAGTAAAGCTTCGCTTTGGAGAAAAGAAGATGGAGAAAGGACAATGTTCCAGCAAACTTTCCATAGTAGAACGCCCAGTACAGAAACTGGTTCTTCTGTTTGATACTGTTTAACTAAATTCTACAGTCTAATGTTCATCTTTTCTTATGGTCTGTTTTTCATAGACTTTAACGGTTGCAAGTCATTTCTTCATTAGGAAATCATTATCGCTCCTATTACTTGCCAATTTAGCGCTAATAATTTGGTGGGAGTGTAAATGACCCTTGTATGATCAGTAATAATTGGTCAACATTTGTTGACCAATTATTATTTGTTCCAAGCTGGTGCTTTTATTTTGAAAGGTTTAAACCGGAAATCGGTTGTTGTAAACAGGCAGAAGTAGCGCTAACTCTAGCGAGCAGAGAGGTGGTGTGCTCCACGGTTTAAACGGCAAATATTGCGGACTTTAAGGGTATTTTGGCGCCTGGTTGATAGGGGAACAAGGTTTGTATTGACTTTGTCTTTTGTAAATGTATATTTAGTTCCATTTCACGGAGCATACAGATTGCTGTTGGGTGTAGCAGTTTCATTCTCTTTCCAGCGGGGAGCGTTCGTTTTGCACAAGTAAGCTAGTCATGTTTAGTGATATGAAGGTATAAGTTTAATTATTATATGATGTATAAAGTCACAGGCAGTTGCAATATTGTGCATCATTTAATTTCTTTTCACAGCATAATAAAACATTAAAGGGCAATGTTAAATGGTAACTTACTGTGAGAGTTAGTAATGGTGTATTTGTTTTGTATATGCAGCTCTTACGGTGTGTTCACACGCAAGGCTGTTCAATAAAAGGACTGTGAACCATCAGTTTGAGAGACCATCTTTTCAACCGGGATGCCACAATATATATATATATATATATATATATTAGGGCTGGGCAAGTTAACGCGTTAATTTCGCGTTAATTCATTAGACTATTAACGGCGATATTTATTTTATCGCGCATTAACGCATGCTGCTCACATGCTTTCAGTCAGTGTCAGTCAGCAGGCGCGCTGACTGCAGCGCGCTGTCAAGGCAGCACTCTCCCGCTCCCCCTCCCCTCTCGTACATGGCTCAGCGGCGCCAGCCAATCAGCACGCAGGCTCAGCCTGGCCCACCCGCTCAGCTCTCACACAAACTTAATACACAAACAGCTGAGAGAGACCAGCAGCAGCAAAAAAACATGAACAGAGGAAGTAGCACCGTTTGGCTTTATTTTAATACCGTAAATGAAATCAAGCTGTATGTTTTGTAAAAAGCCGGTTCATTTCAGTGGAAACACAACAAATTTATCTAAGCACGTGAAAAAACATGAAAACGTCGAGCCCCAGAAACGGAGAGAGGAGACGAAACTTCTCTCACTGCCCCGACAGACCCACAGACGTCTCTGACTGAGGCGTTTCAGTCCTCCATGGAACATCCAGGTAGATCAGTGGATGGATGGATGAATGGATGTTACTGGAGCCCACACATAACATGTAATTAAGACCTTGAAAGAACCCAGTACATATATTAAAAAGTGTTATTTAAGATAAGATAACATTAGCTAATCCTTTTTTTATCCTACGACGGGGAAATTTATAGGATTAAAGCAACAGGCAGGTGCACACAACACAGACAAAATTACATAAGGATTGAAATATATAAGAGGTGGATTAGCGAAAAAACACTGAACATAACATTATTATTATTATTATTATTATTATTATTTAATTGTAATAATAAAATCAAAACCCAAAAGGTCAACAGTTTCATGATACATCAAGCTTAGGGACTGGCTAATATACAGCAGGTCAAAAAAGGCCATATTTTGGCTGCAGTGCTTGCTGTTCTCTTATGAAGAAAAGATCAACTAGTGCACTAAATTCAATAGATGGGTTGAAAATATCCAGTATAAAATAAGTGCTACAAATGTTACAACACTTTTGTTCATATGGCAGCAGAACATTAAAATAAAAGTGCTCTTTACACTACTTTTGAATTCATTCTTGGAGTTTGTAAATACAATGCGATTAATCGCGATTAATCGCGATTAATCAGGGCGATTAATCGCGATTAAATATTTTAATCGTTGCCCAGCCCTAATATATATATATATATATATATATATATATATATATATATATATATATATATATATATATATATATATATTTGTGTGTATGTGTTATGAATATAAGGATCAATTTGTTAAATCTAAAATTGTGGTCTTCATTATTTCATAAAACCGTGTCACATGTGAACCTTTAGACTTTTTGGGTGAGTATTAAAGAGGTAAAATTAATAACATGAGGAAAAAAAGTCCTAGGTGAATAAAGTAAAAATAAACAAACAAATGTTATGATAAAAACATCATATTATGAGAATTAAGGGGGAACATTTCCAGAATAGTCACAGTTTGCAGAATTATTTCACTCCTGGAGTAATAGGGCCAGGTTAGATTATTTTAAATATTTTTATTCTTTACGAGAATAAATTCAGGAGAATTAAGCTAAAGGGATACGAAAATAAACTTGTAATATTACAAAAAAAATACTACAAATACAAAGTATATTCAGAGATTAAAGTCCCTCTGATACTGTTTAAGTGACTGAGTAACTGCAGATTTGCCACATTTAAGATGGCGGACGCTCTGACGCATCGCAGCATAGGCAGATCCCGCCCAATGACGCGTCTACTCTTATATTATGTCTATGGAAATTCGTTGTTACAAGGGGAGCTGCCCTGTGTCATGGTAAGTATTTGGATCGGGCTGATCCTGTGATAAATGTTTAGTTTTTGTCCAGGTTAAAAATTATCAATAAAAAGTAAGACAAGACCACGAGTTGCTGCTCACATCAGTAAAAGACACTTGGATAAATTGTAACAGAATAATTGAAAACTCTTTGTAAACCGCTAAACTGGTACGCTGGTTCTCCAGGGATCAACAAGGGTTCTTCTAAAGATGTTTTAGAACTGATTGGTGACCTTTAGTTTATATTTCAGATAGTTGGAAGTAGAGTTATTACAAGATGTTTTGCTGATTTATGAGCATAGACTTCCAGTCTTAGGTTTAGCTTTTCTACTGCTCACTTTGGATATATGAAAGCTCCTCATGAAAAAATAGGAGTCAGTAACAGGAGAACTGAATGAGAAAAGATCTACATGATCTGAGAATGATGGAGGAAGAGATAACCACCTGTTTAATGTCCATTTATTATGTTGTTTTTGCTTGTAGCTCCTAATATTGTGGTAATTAGATTTGTAGTATTTAATTAGATGATATAATAATAAACATAACAATAATTGGAAGTTTTCATGTTGTACATTCTAATGTTTTTGGAACTGATTTTAATTATATAATGTCTTTTAGAATAATGTAAGATTGATACAAGAGGAAGAGGATAGGAAGTCAGAAAGGAGATTAAATGGGTGGAGGAAAATAGGAACACTGATGGAAAGAACACTTGATGAGAAGAGATAAAATTTTACTTAGAGGATTATTAAAGTTCAAGTGATAAAGCGTTGACATGATTTAAGTGATAAAGTAACGTAGTGAGTAATGTAGTGTGTGAAGTTTTCTATGTAAAACAGAGTGACTCAGGTTTGAGTTAAGAAGCCTAATTGTCTGAGGATATAACCTCTTTCTGAGTCTCTGCACTGAACATGAGTTCCACTGTACTTTCCTTGCTGTGGCAGAACTAAGAGGCAGATTAGTTGTATCTTTTTCTTGTGTCTTAAAAATGTCAGTTCTGCACATAATACATTCTCTTCTCCTCTTATTTTATCCAGACCTCTGGATACCGGGGCTGATGGCTTTTCAGACACAGAACGCCTTGAAGAAACCAGAGATGATCTCATGTTAGCTGACTCACTGACCGGAGTTAACTTACCTTATAGGAGCAAACAATATACTGGCACATCAACTACTACCATACACATAATGTAGTTATACACACTTTGTGTAAGTTTATACATGCTCATGCTGCACACTGATCCAAGGGGTCTCCAAGTCTGTGCCTTTGTTCCACCTCACATCACCACAACCCATTTTCTTGTCCCAAACAGGCTCCATGCACAGCTCCACTTCTTCCTGAAGCTCAGCAGCTCCTGATTAATCCAGGTGTGTCTGACTTCAGTAACCAGCCAGACACACCTGGATTAATCAGCTTGTCCAGTAAAGAAAGAAAGGAAACAAAAGAGCTGCTGAGGTTCAGGAAGTAGTGGAGCTGTGCTTATAGCCCATTATAGAAAGAAATTAATCTGCTTATTTGAGATGCACAGGCCCCTGCTGTGGCCAGGTGACAGTAAGAAACATGTATCACCCTTTACGTGCGGCCTTGACCTCTACTTCTTTTTTATGTTAATGCAAAAAACCTATTGCTCATAGGTATGTAGACATGAGCAGAATAAGTATTTGTTGCACTTTTTTAAAAGGTTGAGGAACTCTGTCTTCACAGAGAGCCACAGTCTAAATGTTTGTATTTTCTGGTTTTTCTTTTCCTCATGTCACTCTCCCCTTAGGAGGTGGCAGAGCTCTTTGGGCTACACAAAATTGAAAAACCCTGCTAACCACCTTAGACCCCTCCACTCCCACCCCCAACCCAAAGACACAGTTCTAGTTTTCTATTAACACTATTTATTAATTTTATTAATCTTAGGATATACTAAAAGTGTGGAGAGGCACATTCCTGGCTTTCACACTTGATTTTTGTTGTTTAAATATTAATAAATATGTAAAAATAAATTAAACCATTACTGTCCCCGTTTCCTAATTTCGTCTTGATGAGATGTATTGTTTTTTATGTACAAGCAAGAAATGTCCCCAGATGTGATTTCAGAAATCTGGTCACCTTAAGTCAGGAGTGCAGGTGACCATTACAGTCTTGTAAATAACAGAATAACAAAATGGAGGTAGGTGTGAAGGTAGGTGTGAGGAGGGAGAGGAGAGTCTGTCAGTGAGGATTAGAGTTCAATAAAGAGACAGCTCTGGGGAATAGGCTTATCTTTAGTCTGCTGGTTCTGGTCCGGAGGCACCTGAAACCCCTGCCGGAGGGCAGGAGAGAAAACAGTCTTTGGGCTGGGTGAGAAGAGTCCTTAAGGATGCTGCGAGCTCGATGTAGGCAGCATGTCTTTTGGATGTGCTCAATGGTGGGTAGTCGAGTCCCAGTGATGTACTGGGCGGCTTTCACCACCCATTGCAGTGCCTTGCTCTCTTCATCAGTACAGCTCCCATACCACACTGTTGCACAGTTGGTCAGGATGCTTTCTATTGCACAGCGATTGTGGACTTCTTTTCTGAAGTCCACAATGAGCTCCTTCGTTTTGGTGGTGTTGAGGAGCTGGTTATTTTCAGTGCACCATGTGGCCAGGTGCTTGATCTCCTCCCTGTAGGCTGTCTCATCGTTGTTGCTGATGAGACCAATCACCGTATTGTCGTCCGCAAACTTGATGATGGAGTTGGATGCGTTGGATACATAGGCTTGCAGTCGTGGGTGAAGAGGGAGTAGAGAAACGGGCTTAGCACACAGCCCTGTGGTACACCAGTGTTGAGTGTGATGGACGTGGAGCAGTTGGAGCCTGATCGGACATTCTGGGGTCTGTTGGTCAGAAAGTCCAAAATCCAGTTGCACATGGAGGTGTTGATGTCCAGGTCTCGAAGTTTGGCTATTAACTTAGCCGGGATGACAGTGTTGAATGCTGGGCTAAAGTCAACAAACAGCATGCGTACATAAGTGTTATTGTCCAGATGTGTGAGCACAGAGTGCAGTGCCATGGAAACTGCATCCTCTGTGCTCCAATTGCTGCGGTATGCAAACTGGTGTGAGTCCAATGTGGATGGTAGCGAGTCTTTTAGGCGTGTGTTTTATGAAATGTTTATATCACGATCGGGAGAGATCGGCAAACACAAATAAGGACTGAAACACTGTTTCTGTTAGAATATAAGGCACACATTTATTATTATTCCCCACAGAATACAGCACATCAAAACAGCTAGCTCTTCACACACACAAAGTAGCAAGCATTAAAGCAACAAGCTTTCAAACAAATGTGACGCTCAACAGATTCTCATAATCAGCTCTTACCATTGACACGAACTGGGATCCCTCAGTCCTAGGTTAAGATCAGCGTTCACGATGCCGGTATCCACGCACGAACTCACGGCAGACTCACCGGGCTGAGGGCAGTCTCCTCTTTATATACTTGTAAACAAAAAGTCAGATGTGGAGCGAGAGTGGCCATCTCTCCCTCCACAGCTGCCCTGCCTCCCAAAGCATGTTTCCCAAACAGAACCCGTTCCCAGCATCTCAGCAGTGTGCGAAGCAAAATAATATGAGTGCTCTCAGAATACAGCAAATATAAGCAAAATAAGGAATACAGAATCAGTCTTTCCCACAACACATTGTCATAGGTTCCCACCACAAGTTAAAACAAGTTCTAGTAAAATAACACATGTTGTTCTTAGTTTTATTCAATTCAATTCAATTAAATTTTATTTATATAGCGCCAAATCATGAAACATGTCATCTCAAGGCACTTTACAAAATCAAGTTCAATCATATTATACAGATTGGGTCAGATTATACAGATTGGTCAAAAATGTCCTATATAAGGAAACCAGTTGATTGCATCAAAGTCCCGACAAGCAGCATTCACTCCTGGGGAACCGTAGAGCCACAGGGAGAGTTGTCTGCATTGTACATGGCTTTGCTGCAATCCCTCATACTGAGCAAGCATGAAGCGACAGTGGGAAGAAAAACTCCCCATTAACGGGAAGGAAAACCTCCGGCAGAACCGGGCTCAGTATGAACGGCCATCTGCCTCGACCGACTGGGGTTACAGAAGACAGAGCAGAGACACAACAAGAGAGACAAAAAAGCACAGAAGCACACATTGATCTAGTAATCTGTTCTACATTAGATGGTAGTAGCGGGTGATGTCACAGTTAACAGAACGCCAGACCAGGTGTACCTACTATGAAGAAAAAGAGAGAGCAAAAAGTTAAAAGCTGAAATGACGACAGTCATTTCAATGTAATACAATGCAAAACTGGAGAACAGTAGACTGAAGAACAGTAGAAATCAGTAGAGTGAGAAAATTAGACCCTGATGTCCTCCAGCAGCCTAGGCCTATCACAGCACAACTATAGAGCCACTCTAACTATAAGCTTTGTCAAAAAGGAAAGTTTTAAGATTAGTCTTAAAAATAGATAGGGTGTCTGCCTCACGGACCAAAACTGGGAGTTGGTTCCACAGGAGAGGAGCCTGATAGCTAAAGGATCTGCCTCCCATTCTACTTTTAGAGACTCTAGGAACCACCAGCAGACCTGCAGTCTGAGAGCGAAGTGCTCTGTTAGGAACATACGGGGTAATCAGAGCTCTGATATATGATGGAGCTTGATTATTAAGGGCTTTATACGTTAGAAGGAGAATTTTAAATTCTATTCTTGATTTAACAGGAAGCCAATGAAGGGAAGCTAAAATTGGAGAAATATGATCCCTCTTGTTGATTTTCATCAGAACTCTTGCCGCAGCATTTTGGATCAGCTGAAGACTTCGAACTGCATTTTGTGGACTTCCTGATAGTAAAGAATTACAATAGCCCAGCCTTGAAGTAACAAATGCATGGACTAGTTTTTCAGCATCATCCCTGGACAGAATGTTTCTAATTTTGGCGATATTCCGGAGGTGAAAAAAGGAAACTCTGGAAACCTGTTTAATATGGGATTTAAATGACATGTCTTGGTCGAAAACAACACCAAGATTTTTAACTTTATTACCAGAGGCCAAGTTAATGCCATCCAGATTAAGTGATTGATTAAGAACTTTATTTTTTGAAGACTCTGGCCCAAAGATTACAACTTCTGTCTTGTCAGAATTTAAATGCAGGAAATTTAAAGTCATCCAGCTTTTGATGTCATCAAGACATGACTGCAGTCAAAGTAACTGATTGAATTCATCAGGATTTATGGATAAATATAGCTGAGTGTCATCAGCATAACAGTGGAAATTAATCCCATGGTGTCTGATAATTTTGCCAATCGGAAGCATATATATAGTAAATAGAATTGGTCCAAGGACTGAACCCTGTGGTACTCCACAAGTGACCCTAGAGTTTGAGGAGGATTTATTATTAACATGGACAAACTGGAATCTGTCCGACAGATAAGATTTAAACCAGCCTAATGCTTTTCCCTTAATCCCTACAGTATGCTCAAGTCTTTGTAGGAGAATATTGTGATCAACTGTATCAAATGCAACACTGAGATCTAACAGGACAAGTATAGACACAAGTCCATTATCTGAGGCCATGAGAATATCATTGGTGACCTTCACCAGAGCTGTTTCAGTGCTATGATGAGCTCTAAAGCCTGACTGAAACTCCTCAAGTAGGTCATTACTCTGTAAATGTTCACATAGTTGATTAGCAACTACTTTCTCAAGAATTTTAGATAAGAAAAGAAGATTAGATATAGGTCTGTAATTTACTAACTCATCTTGATCAAGAGATGGTTTCTTAAATAAAGGTTTAATAACAGCTACTTTAAAAGCCTGTGGTACATATCCATTTACCAAGGATAGATTAATCATGTCTAAAATAGGACCACTGATCAGAGGGAATACCTCCTTAAACATCTTGGTTGGGATTGGGTCTAACATACAGGTAGAAGGTTTAGATGAAGCTAAAATTTTAGATAGCTCAGAAAGCTCTACTGCTTTTAAACAGTTCAGACACTGCGCAGGTTCTAAGGATTCCTCCAATGCTGCCTCACTTACTGAGGACGAGGTAATCATGTTTGGGAGGATGCCAATTATTTTATTTTTAATGGAATCAATTTTATTTATGAAGAATCCCATAAAATCATTACTGCTAAGAGCTAAGAGAATGGATGGATCAACAGAGCTGTGGCTCTGGGTAAGTTTGGCAACTGTACTGAAGAGAAATCTAGGATTATTCTTATTCTCCTCAATTAATGATGAAAAATATGCTGCTCTAACTCTGCGAAGGGTGTTATGTGAGCAACATAACAGATATGAGCATATACGTTGCTCTTAGTTTAAAATTAACCAGTTTTTCCCAAAATACATTGTCAAAGAACAAAAATAATGATTTAATATATCAGCGTGCCAGGACCAGCCGCTCAAAGCACTTCATTACGATTGGTGTGAGTGCTACAGGGCGGTAGTCGTTAAGGCACTTTGGGCTGGAGTGTTTTGGCACTGGCACAATGGAAGTGCATTTGAAGAGACAGGTTGAAAATGTCTGTAAAAACCCCAGCGAGCTGCTCCGCACATGCCCTTAGCACGCGTCCAGGGATGTTATCTGGTCCAGCTGCCTTGTGCGTGCTGATCCTGCTCAGTGCATTGTAGACTACCAATTTACCTAGAAATCTCTAGGTAAAATAAGATCGGTGCGAATAGGGGATTGGACATTGTGCTGCAGGCAGCCCAGAAAAGTTGAAAAAAAAAATCTGTTACCAAACCTTGTGCCTTAAAAAGAAGGACAAACCCCATTCCGGACTGCAACCGGCCTTAAACCGGACGCGTGGTCACCCTACTGTAATCTGTTATAATTGTGTTCCTTCCTTCATAATTGCAGTTTTCCAGTTTTTGTGTACCTCCCCAAGATTTTGTAATGTATGCTTTGTTTAATTAAAAATCAAAAATAATGGAAATAAAAATAAAAAATAAAATAAATAATGCGGAAAAAAATAAACAAATTTAATAGCGAGCTAATATACATTCACATTGGGCGCAGGTTTGCACATCGACGTCACCGCCATATTGTATGTGGCAGAAAGTAGTGAACATCCCTTTATATATGTTTTAAGTATTTAGATAGAAAGATATAGTGTGACAGCCTCCTATACCCGTCCTGTTATTCACACGCAGAGGCTTGGATTTTATGTAATTTACTGAAAGGGGTGGTCAACAACACACAAATAGCGGTGTGAGCTTCCCTACTGTTCCACTAGTCACTCTGTTTATACAGCAGAGCGCTGAACAGACTGTGTGGAATTTTAAAATTTCGGTTCCTGCACTTTATCCCCTCAAAACAATCGCTTATTGCATTTTTTTTAATAAATTTTGGCAGTAAAGATGTGTCATTTTTGGTGTTGCAATTATGACACAGAGGTGCAAGTTGATGACATAACTTGTACTGTCCCAAGTTTCCATATTTTACACGCTTGTAACCTGCTCACTTCATCAGGTGTACACTTCATAGAAGTGCGTAGGGTTTAGTTTGAGTCGGAGTGATATAACTGATAGGTATCTCTACATGGCGCTGGTGTGAATATTGAGACAGGGCCAATGTCTGTGCTTACTGCTTTGTTACTGTAATGCGGCATGTATGCGCAAAGCTAATCTTTATGACAGCGCGAACATCGGCTGGTTGGACAATAGACATAATGTCGATGGGTTTGACCGGTACCGTCGACCTCAGCGATTTTAGGGGCCGTTCCAATTACATTTTCCGACCCGGAGATAGAGAATTCCGACTACTGAGGACAAATGGAACGCACTAGAAGAACCTGTGTGGGCAAACTGGATGCGCAACAGACACAAACTTTAATATTAATTACAGGAGCATTTAAAACAACATCTATTGTAGCATTGCAGGTTGAAAATGGAGAAATGCCACTGGAAATCAGGAGAACACAACTGTTGCTAAATTACTGGGTTAGTTTGCAGGGTCATGGTCAAGATCATCCTACAAAAGAAACATTGCAGCCGTGTTGGGAAAGGGAGAAGAGACAAACAGGGAGTGGATAGTGGGAGAAAAAACTAAAAGAACTTGAATTAGATCAAATTAAATGTAGTCCAACTGTATCGTTACCAGTAATCCCTCCCTGGATCATACCTGATACTACAGTGGATTTGACATGGTTAGAAAAGAAAAAAGAAGGCAATAGTAATCATAAACTGATACAGGAATATGTTAATAGTTATTATGGTTATATTCAAATATATACAGATGCATCTAAAAGTGTGAGTGATATGCTGGGTATTGCATTTTATGTTCCATGTTTCAATATCAAAGTAAATAGGAGAATAAATAATAATTTATCAGTATATGCAGGAGAAATATTAGCAATATTATTAGCATTACAATGGATAGAGGAAGTGAGACCATTAACAACAATTATATGTTCAGTTTCGAGTTCAGCTTTATTCAGTATACAAAATCATTTTCGGAAAGTAGATTAGACATCTTAATTGAAATACAGCAAATTTTATATCAAAATCAAATGATGGGTATTAGTGTTACATTTATTTGGGTGCCAGCACATATAGGGATTAATGGAAATGAAATTGCAGATAAGATTGCTAAGGAAGCATAAAAAAATAGAACCATTGATATGATGATTAACTTAAGACATAAATTAAAAGTATCATTAAACAAAGGATGAAGGAAAGGTGGCAAAAACAATTGGAAGAAGAAAGGAGAGGAAGATGGTTTTATAGGTGTCAGGATTTGTCTACGGATGAACTCAGAACCACACACACGGGACTAAAATTGAGAGTCTTTATTGCAAGGTTGATGGATGGAGGTTTGATGAGGCAAGAGGAGCAGGTAGCAACAGAAGCTGAGTGAAGGTGAAGGCAGGAGCTGATGGCCCGGAGCGAGAGTCACTAATATCAAGGCGGCCCGGAATGCTCAGTGCTGCTCGGCTAGCAGGCCCCGTAGCCACAACAGGTTAGCAGCTTCTCTGAGATACCAGGGCACAGAGCAGAGGTTCTCCAGGGTGGCTAGTCAGGTTAGCAGTTCTTTGGAGACACCAGGGCACAGTTCAAGTTGATCAGAGAGTAAGACAGGACTAACCTTAAACGAAAAGAGCAGAAACAAAACTTCCAAGGCAAAAACAAGGACTGGCATGAAGAGGTGGATGACTGAAGACCGACCGGCGCCAGAGTGAGACAGAGGGAGGCTTAAATAGGGAGAGTAGCAGGTGAAATGCATCTGACTGAATAATTAACCACAGGTGTGACAGACTGCAAAGGGAGTGAAGGGAAAGCTTAAGTGAGGGGAAGGAGAAACTAAAAACAATAAATAAAGTCAAATCATTACTAAAACTAAAACAAGGTGGAAAACTAATGGTAAACAAAAGCCGAATCAAAACTAAACCATGACTACAGGATTCAACGGAAACTCGGAGAAATGAGGATAGCAGAAGAAAGCAGAAGAGAGGAAACCATTATTTCAAGACTTAGATTTGGACACACAGGAATAAATAATACACTATTCAAAATAGGGAAACATATGTCGGGCAAATGTGAATATTGTGGACAAGACGAAAAAGTAAAACATGTAGTGATGTATTGTAAGAAGTATGAAGAAGAAAGAAGGAATTTGGTTAGAGACTTTAATAAGGAGAAAGCTAAATTTGATGTGATAGATATTCTGCAGAAAAAGTCAAAAAATAAATGTTATCAATATTTATTTAAATATTTAAATAATTTATTAGGATTTAGTATCTGTACATTAATATTATAGATATAGATATATAAATATAAGTATCTTTAGGAATAGGGCCATTCTGATCTATACTCCTCACCAATCGGTGGCGGTAATGCACATCGAAAAGATGTTTGTCTACCACCAATTAACAGAAGAAGAAGAAGAAGAAGAAGAAGAAGAAGAAGAAGAAGAAGAAGAAGAAGAAGAAGTGGGATGAAAACAAAGAAATAAAACTTACATGCGCAGGATTTTCTCGGTGGAAAGAACTAAACATGATTCTGTTCACATATTATAGACTGCTCCACTTACTGAGAATATCAGACAGTAAAGCTTCAATATTCCGTAATGGAACTTTGTTAAAACAAGGAACGTGTTGCTGGTTGCATTTGAAACAATGCCAGGTAAGCTATGTGTTTATGGATGAGTCTGTGTGTGTGTAACCAAACTTATATACTCAAAGTCCTGATAGCAGTTTACTAACAGAATTTATTAATATATTTCTGAGACAGAAATACTCAGTATCCTTTAACATTTATTAATAGACAATAATAAAACAATGGTATGGAAAAGAACCTTATAATGACATCCAGTGCTGTCATTCACAGAACAACTTAGATTCTTCTTTGGAACTAGCAAAGGAGGAAACTCCTGTAATTTTAATTTACAGAAAATAGGATGATCAGGAAATTTCAAGGCGTCTTCCGTGAGCACCGGGGCACCTCAGCCAAGCACTCTCTCTCCCTCTGGGCCGTGCAGAGACCGTTGGAGGGGCAGATGCTCAAAGTTAAAATAGGGCACATGGGGCACGGATTTAAACCACGATACAGAAACATACCTTGCTATACAACCGGTTGAAATGTACCAACCCGCGGCGGCTGGCCCATAGGGGGCGCTCGGGCGCTGCCCTCCCTAGATGTGGAGGGGGAAAGTCAAAATATACATACCCAGCCATCACCACATCTCAAGACGCCTTAAGATGTGTTTCAAGACACATATGTTGAGATGTCTTTAGATGTCTTGGTAAGTCAAGACGTGTCTATGGGACGTGTCTATAGACATGGGTCTTAAGATGACTTGAGATGTCTCAAGATGTCTTGGAAATATGAAGATGTCTTGAGATATCTGAAGATGTCTTAAAAATAAAATTTAAATAAAATATCACTATCCACTATTCCTTAGTAATAATTTATATACTTTTTGTTTATAGAAAATAATGACAAACCCTATATGACACACTGAGTATTTAATAAAACATAGGAAAATACAGTTCAATGTATTGCAATTATTGCACATATTAGGTGTATAGACCAGTTCACGCGTGACGTCACGAGCTACATCCACGCTACATCGGGGTCACGGTGACAAAACGGGTGATTTAGAGTACTTTTAGTTAGTTTATTTTTGGAATCTAAACAATGTCTACGACTTGTGCTCCCGGTTGCACACAAAGGCATTCCAAATCGTAGGATGTACATTTCTTTTGATTACCGAAGGATGAAGAAAGACGAAAGAAATTGAAAATTTCAATGAAAAGGATGCAGGCAGACAATCCCAATCGACTGTGGGAGCCCTCATACTACGACAGAATTTGCAGTCAACACTTCATCTCCGGTAAATACAACTTAATTTTGCACTAGTCATTGTTCTACTTAAATCATTATATAAATAAAAAAAATAGGATATATATTTAAGTCAAGACGTAAACGTTTGTTACGTAATAATATACGTACATGTGCAATGTATGCAAACCCTCTGGCATGAGTCTGTGAAAAGGATTAATAACACAAAAACACCAAAATAATCCTTTGTGAACAATGTTTTTTTTATTAATTAAATGCTTATTGTGGAATCGTAGTAAGTTTCCGACTTTTAATTTAAATGCATGTACTAGGGTAGGCAGGGAAATCTATTGGCCAGCCCCACCAAGATTTTTTTTCAGCAGCCGCCACTGGTACCAACCCATACTATAAATAATGTAACATGGAATCAAGGGCGTAGGTTTGATTTGAACTTTGGAAGGGACACTATTGGTCCAAAGCTTCATTGGTCCTACGCAATATGCATGCTCCTATTTTTTAATGCTTGATTTGAGCATTAGGATGCATTTTGCCTGTCTAAAGAGAAAAGGCAGCATTATTTGCTACATTTATACAAATTTTTTAAGCACGACACACACTAAATGCTGTTTGTTTATCTTTAAAGCATCACCGGATCTGATGAATGTCGAATTGGGACTTTTTTTCCCACTTTGAAAAAGTTTGCATTTGAACTTACCAGCAACAGAGACAAATATAAACCAAATATATTCAAAATATGTCTTTTGTCTAGATTTATCCTGTATTTTCTTTTGAAGATATAGAAATGCACAGAGATAAACCCCACCCTTTTTTTTTTTTTTTATCAAAGATACTCTGCATCATAAAACACAGCAAAATTACACATTCAAGGGACTGCAAATAAATTTCTTGTATTTACTCTGCACTGGAAGTAGAAGTGTCACTGACACTGACGGCATTTTTAAATAATAAATTAAAACTCCAACAAATGTACAACTTTGGCTGTAGTTACTCTCTTTAGCCCATTTCATGTAAATTATCTTAATATTCCAATCACATTTCTTACATTATATATCTGAAGTGTAGATAACAGCTTCTCCTTACCTACATCCTCTCAGACAACTAATTATTTTCCTTACAATAGTGAGATGTCAATGTTTAAATGTGCAGTAAATCTTAATACATAAGGAGCATGGAGGACTCAATACTGTACTTTGAATAAGATGGGTGACAGCAAGACTGAATTGTTACATGAGTGGTTGTCCATTTCATCAATGAAATGAGAACATATTAATATAATATTGGCATATACTAGTAAGAGTATTAAAGAACAACAGATTAAACTTTAAGATATGTAAAGTTTACTTGTTCCACAGCAGGAGCCTCTACATGTTTAAAGGCAGGTGTGATTGGGGGTGTATTTGTGGTGAGCTTAATGGGCATTGATTTAGTCTACTCTGATGTCTCTCACAAAGTTTCTTTTGTACTAGCACAGCATTAGTGGGATTAGTGCATTGGGGTAGCATATGTGAGTCTTCACCACAGTTGTAACAAAACTTTCCAGTTCTTGTGAGATTTTCAGCAGGAACAGTTGAGACTGGGGGAGCTAGAGTGCTGCTTTTAGTTCTTTGAGGAAACCTCCACCCTGCTCTTTCATTTCTGACTGAAGCGGCATTTTGAGCAGGAGTATTCTCCTGCAACTCAGCCTTAAGTTGCCTGACCCTCAGCTAGGAGGTGCGGCCTCAGCAGCAGCTAAATGTGCCTTAGTAAGGACTTTAGTAGAACTTTCCCCCAGATGTCGTTTTCTCCGCATTTCCTTTAAGTTCTAATTCTGAATAGCAGTTCTGAGAATGGGATATTCCTCTTGGGAGTGCTAGTCAGGGGTTCTTTTAGGTTCAATGTGGTTAGCAACATGTCATCCCAACAGCCCCTGAGAAACTGTTTTATTAGCTGAGAGTCAGCATCTTGTTTGGTTACTCCATTACTTTCTACAACTTCCTGTAACAGCGTTTGAAGTCAACGCAGATAGTCAGATGCTCGCTCTCCACTGTTCTGATGGGTTTCTAAAAACTGAATATACAACTCCTCCCCTCCTGTTACATTGCCATAAGCCTTGTCTAATTCTTGTAAGTAGGCACTGGGTGAGGCTTGTGCTCCAATAGAGAGAGCCACTGTTAATGCAGGGGCTAATAAACTATCAAGCAGTGTGCGGCGCTGCTGCACCTCTGGCAAACTGGAGTCTTTTAGTACCTGCTTAATACGGAGCCGCCACACACCATAGTCCACCTCAGAGGGGGGCTTGGGGAAGTTACCCGAGAAAAGATGCAACTCTCTTGTAGTAGGAAGATGCACAGGTGAGTCGCGCTTCACAATGTGGTCTACTATGACTTTCTGAACATCTTCTGGCAAAGGGTTGATAAGGAGAAAGTCATTAGGAGTCTGTTTAATACCACATGGTTGATTGGAATCAATGGAGACTACTACTCTTGGATTGTGAGAAGACTGTGCTTTGAGTACAGCAGCTGGGGTCGACGCTATTGGCCCCTTAGGATGATCAGTTTTTCCACAAATCTGAGTCGCTGCTACCTGACTCCGAATAACAGGGCTGACATATACCGCAGCTAACTCATCCATTTGTTCCTTAAAATGGACTATCATGTCACCAATAGCTTGGACAAAGGGCACTAGACCATCTCTAAGTGGCTCACTATCTGCTGCGATAGGAAGAACTAATCGATCTGAATAATCTCCCACCGTGAATCATGAACTACATGCTCATTGTCCAGTAATAGTGGAGTTATAGACTCATTGAACAGGCACAGGATGGTGTGACGAAGATTATCAATGGGTTGCACTCTAACAACATCGCCTAATGTTGCGAAGGCCTCTTTTACTTACTGTAGTCCCAATTTATCTGGAGCACCCCTTATAATTACAGAGAATTCGGGGTCAAATCCATACATGTCACAAAACTCCATTGTTACCCTGAAATGGTTAAACTCTCAAAAATTCTACAGAGGGAAAAATGGATATGAGGTGGATGCACTTCTAGTTCCTGTTCGGGCACCAATTTTTTCTTATTACTTTTGTTGTAAACCAAACTAATATACTCAGAGTCCTAATAGCAGTTTACTATCAGCCAGAATTTATTAATATATTTCTGGGACAGAAATACACCACACCTAAGTATCCTTTAAAGTCTAACTCTTGGACTGAATGTATTTTAACGCAGATGCATTCAAATAGTCACCAGAGTAAAGAAATGTATATTATATGTGAATTATGTGCGCCGTTTGGAAGTAATTTCGATAAAACTTGCTGTATAAGCGAAAGAGCCCGAACATTCCTCAATTGGGAATGTCCGGAATGTGACGTCACAAACAGAACTAGTGCCGTGCATCCGGCTGCTAAAACTACGACTTTCGTTACCGATTTATTAAATTTAATTAATAACTCTTACTCTACGTTCAAAAAATTTATAAAATAAATGTCTGATATATCTACAAACTCCACCTCAAGCATCGGCGACTCCGATACCGAATATATATACGAAGAAACGGAGTTTGAACAAGGTGAACCTGAGGAGACTATACACACTACGGAGAAAACTCATTTTGGCCGCTTGTATCCGGGATCTGGTTCTCTCGGTCACGACCCAAAGCTCGTGACCATAGATGAGGATAGTAACATAGATCGACCGGTAAATCCGAGAGGTTCGCCTTTTGGCTCAGCTCTCTGTTCACCACAACGGATCGGTACAGCGCCCGCTTTACAGCAGACGCCAC